>NC_079450.1:190000-252502 GCF_903798145.1 Danio aesculapii | reverse complement strand
ACACACACACACACACACACACACACGCACACACACACACTATATAGAAGGCACTTTTCTAGTGGTCGTGTAGTAAACTCAAGTGTCCCCAACAAAATAGACGAACTCAATCTGCTCTCTCAGACGAACAGGGATTTTCTGCATTCAGCTGCTCTGTGTTTCACGGAAACCTGGCTGAACGACACCATACCGGACAACGCGCTTCACCTACCGGGCTATCAGCTGTTCAGAGCGGATCGCGACGAAGAATCAATGCGGAAATCACGCGGTGGCGGGACGTGCTTTTACATCAATGAAAGGTGGTGTACAGATGTAACAGTTTTAAAGAAGATGTGCTGTCCAGATCTTGAAGCACTGTTTATTAACTGTAAGCCTTTTTACTCCCCGCGCCAGTTCTGCTCGTTCATCCTCGTCAGTGTTTACATTCCTCCGCTCGCGCACGCGAGTCTGGCGATACAGAAACTAGCTGATCAGATCACGGTGATCGAGCAACAACACCCGGACTCTGTTTTAATCATTCTCGGGGACTTTAACAAAGCAAAACTGTCCCGTGAACTGCCAAAATATAGACAGCATGTTACATGTCCCACAAGAGACAGCAATATACTGGATCACTGTTATACTACAATAAAGGATGCATACCGCTCCGTCCAACGAGCAGCTTTGGGACACTCTGACCATTGTTTGATTCATCTCATTCCAACCTACAGGCAGAAACTGAAAACAGCCAAACCTGTATTAAGATCTGTGAAAAGATGGACTAACCAAACAGAGCGAGATCTACAAGCCTGTTTCCACCTCACTGACTGGAGTGTTTTTGAAGATGCTGCAAACGATCTGGATGAGCTCACAGAGACTGTAACATCTTATATCAGTTTCTGTGAAGACGTGTGCATTCCTACCAGGACTCAACTCACATACAATAATGACAAACCATGGTTCACTGTAAAACTCAGACAGCTACGTCAGGCCAAGGAGGTTGCTTACAGGAATGGGGATAGGGCCTTGTATAAGCAGGCCAAATACACACTGGAAAAGGAGATCAGAGTCGCAAAAAGGAACTATTCTGAGAAACTAAGGAGTCAGTTCTCTTCCAGCGACTCAGCATCTGTGTGGAAAAGTCTGAAAAACATCACAAACTACAAGACACCATCCCCCAGCACTGTAGACAATGAACGACTTGCAAACGACCTGAATGAGTTTTACTGCCGGTTTGAGAAAACCCCCCACACCCACTCTGAACTGCTCTTCACGCCACCATTAACACCTCCACCACCCCCCGCCTCCCCCATACCTGCCCTACAGTTTAACGAAGAGGAGGTGCGCCAGGTCTTCCGGAAACAGAAGAGGAAAAAAGCACCAGGTCCAGATTTTATAACACCAGCCTGTTTAAAATCCTGTGCTGACCAACTGGCCCCCATCTTCACCCTGATCTTCAACAGATCACTGGAGCTGTGTGAAGTGCCCTCCTGCCTCAATCGCTCTACCATCATCCCCATCCCAAAGAAACCCAAACTTACAGGACTAAATGACTACAGACCGGTGGCGCTAACATCTGTGGTCATGAAGTCCTTTGAAAAACTGGTGCTGGCCCACCTGAAGGACATCACTGAACCCTCACTGGACTCTCTTCAGTTTGCCTACAGAGCAAACAGGTCTGTGGATGATGCGGTTAATATGGGACTGCATTATGCTCTGCAACACCTAGACAGACCAGGGACCTATGTGAGGATGTTGTTTGTTGACTTCAGCTCGGCGTTTAACACTATCATCCCAAAACTTCTCCTGCCCAAATTAACTCAGCTCTCTGTGCCCACCTCTGTCTGTCATTGGATCAACAGCTTCCTAACGGACAGGCAGCAGCTGGTGAAGCTGGGAAAATTCTCATCTAGTATCCGCACAATCAGCACTGGCGCCCCCCAGGGGTGTGTCCTCTCCCCACTGCTCTTCTCCCTGTACACGAATGACTGCACATCAAAAGACTCCTCTGTGAAGCTCCTGAAGTTTGCAGACGACACCACACTTATCGGCCTCATTCAGGACGGTGACGAGTCTGCTTACAGACAGGAGGTTAAGGAGTTGGCTGTCTGGTGTAGCCACAACAACCTGGAGCTCAACACGCTCAAAACAGTGGAGATGATAGTGGACTTCAGGAGAAACCCCCCTGCTCTCCCCCCACTGAGCATCATGGACAGCATTGTGGCAGCAGTGGAGTCATTCAGGTTCCTGGGCACCACCATCTCTCAGGACCTGAAGTGGGACACTCACATTGACTCCATTGTCAAAAAAGCTCAACAGAGGCTGTACTTTCTTCGTCAGCTGAGGAAGTTTAACCTCCCAAAGGAGCAGCTGAAACAGTTCTACACCTCCATCATTGAATCAGTCATCTGCACATCAATAACTGTCTGGTTTAGCTCAGCTACTAGATACGACCTCCAAAGACTACGTCGAATAGTTCGGACTGCTGAGCGAATCACTGGTACAACCCTTCCTACTCCCCAAGAACTGTACTTATCCAGAGCGAGCAGAAGGGCTGCCAAAATCACTCTGGACCCCTCACACCCAGCACACTGCCTCTTTGAACTGTTACCTTTTGGTGGACGCTACAGAGCACTGCGCACCAGAACAGCCCGACACAGAAACAGTTTCTTCCCTCAGGCAATCCATCTCATGAACACTTGATGATAATAATTGCAGAAACCAACATCACTACTTGCTGTACACTTTATACACACATACACTTATTTAACAACACACTTTACATGCCAATTTGCACATAACAGCTGCACATATAACGTTGTATATAGTAATAAACATGTACATACACTTGTCAATCTGTATATTTGCACTCACTACTTACTTCTATTTTTAATATATTTATGACCTGTTTTTTGTCCTGTCTCTGTAATCCTGCTGCACTGTAGAAGTTCTGTCACCAAAACAAATTCCTCATATGTGTGAACATACCTGGCAATAAAGCTCTTTCTGATTCTGATTCTGTAGTGCTGGTGCAGTAGGGGATTTGAGACGCAGCCCTGCTCTAAGAATGACCAGTGTCCACTAGAACACGCTCAGACACGCCTCCTTTTGGACAGCCACACCCACACCTTCAACAGCCAATCAACTTCTGCTATACATTTATTACTTCACATTAGAGACCCTGAAGAACATGGTGTGTGTGTGTGTGTGTGTGTGTGTGTGTGTGTGTGTGTGTGTGTTCTGTCTCCAGTAAGTTAATTTGCCAAATCAGTTATAAGAATCGTCAGGTCTAATGAAAAGCAGCGTCTGGCAGAGGATCAGCATGCCAGTGGTCAGACACACACACACACACACACACACACACACACACACACACACACACACACACACACACACACCGCTTTCATGTGTACATTCTCCACTGCAGAAAAACCCCACAGCCTTCCGGTGCGCTTCAGCTCTTACTACACACACACACACACACACACGCACACACACACACACACACACACACACACAGCTAATAATAAGGTAAATAGTATTGAGTGTCCTACACGGTGCGATGGGTTTCTCTCTACAGGACATCAGTGTGTCGTCAGGAGACACAGATGCTGATCTGAACACGTGTGTGTGTGTGTGTGTGTGTGTGTGTTTGTGTTTGTGTGTGTATTAATCTAATAACTCTGTCAGCAATACTGCCATCATCATCATCATCATCATCATCATCATCATCAGCAGCAGCAGCAGACTGATCTCAGAGCTGCTGTAATGTCCATCTGAAGCGGATCGCTCTGTCAGATGAGCTGTGGGTCAGTCAGTGAACAGGAACTCTTCATCACCAGGGTCAGGACGCAGCGTCTGCAGCACTCTGAGCTCAGCAGGTCATCACAGGACCTGAAGGAGAGCAGCGCTATTGAACAACAATGCTGTGATACACTCCAGACCTCCAACAGATCCTTTCACACCCGCAAACAAACACCAACACTTCCTAAAGCAACCCCAATCAGAGCGCGCACACACACACACACACACACACACACACACACACACACACACACACACACACACACACACACACACACACACACACCTATAAAGCCCAGCAGCGGCTGTTTGCTCTTTAATTCAATAACATTTGCATTTGATTTTTAACAAGCCGCTTATAAAAGAGTGTGAGCACAGGCGCAGATACACACGGCCATAAACACACCCGCTTTATGACAGGAGAACAGTAGTTTATGACGCAGCGCTTGCGTAACGCTCAAAACACACTCATCTCTGCTAATCCACTGATACACAATCTCCACAACAGCACACAACAGCTCCAGCGCTGGGCTCAGGGGGCTTCATCAGCACTGCAGACGAGGAGAGGTGTGTGTCGCGTCCACTGAGCGCAGAACACACAGCTCCATCAGCAGATACACACTCTTCAGCTCAGTGTTCGATTCACACACACACACACAGACACACACTGATCTGATTTACACCCCTCTCTCTCTGTTGATCTGCTTTGAGCTCGGTTTACCTGCTGCTCCATGAGAGCGTTCAAAGGTGTGTCTTTCCCAAAGATAACAGTTTACAGTAGTTAATCGGTGATTAAATGACAAGATGGCCCAGTAAAACCCTGCTACCAGCCAACAACATTCAACTCTCAAAACAGCCTACATGACAACCTGCTGCAGTGATTCTGAGCCAGAGTAGAGTAGTTCAGGAGCGTTCACACCAAGCATGAGAACACACACACACACACACACACACATATATATATATATATATATAAATAATTAATGTAAAATCTGTCAATGATAAAACAGCTGTTCACATGCTGTAAATGTGTCTCTGCCGTGTCTAGAGAGTGTGTGTGTGTGTGTGTGTGTGTGTGTGTGAGCTGAGAATAACACACAGATAATGTTCTCTCCCTCTCTGAATCTGACCCTTTCAGCCTTTGATCCTAATCGTGGTGTTTTTGTGACTGTCGCTTTAAATGCAAATGAGATTTAGAAAGAGGGCGGGGCTACACGCTACAGACGCATAAGCATAGTGACAGATGTAAACAGCAGTGTGTGTGTTGTCAGTGCTGGTCAGGTGTGAGTGTGTGTTCAGTCTTCTGTCAGTCTATGTCGCTCCTGTTCATCTAAAACTCCACATCTATAATCCTCTTAGTCTATGCTGACATTATCTTCAGCAGCTCACACACTCTAATGGCTAATGGACAGACGGCTGCTTCTCACTCAGGGCTGCTGTTTATGCTAATGAGATGGAGAGATGGACACTAGTGGGCGGGGCTTTCCCCCTCTGATGACACGTAAAAGGGGGAGTGTCAATCAAAGTGTTTCATTCATCAAGTCTGATTATAATAAACACAATTAACTCATGTTGATCATTAGAGGCTGCTGGAGATATTTACACACTGCTGACACACACACACACACACACACACACACACACACACACACACACACACACACACACACACACACACACACACACACACACACACACGCGCACACACACACACACAACTGGGTTTAAACCCCTTTTAAAATTTACTCACATAAAGGGGAGGGGTTAGTGATAAAAGGGAGGAGCTACTGACTAATGGGAGGGGCTTCTGATGAAGGGGAGGAGCTACAGGACACTGATGTTAGATTCTTTAATTCACTTTGCATTGTGAAAGCAGAATTCCCTCATGTAAGCGATGATGGGGAACACGGCTGTACTCATGATCACAGCTGCTTCAGTGTTTGCTCATTTATTTCTCTAATCTAGTAAACAGTAAATCTTGGAAACAGTGTGAGGTTCTGTTTAGTAAATGAAGTTAGTGTTCTGCTTGGGACGACACTAAACCCTACACTGCACAGCTGAGTGTGTAAGTGCATGAGTGTGTAGTGTGTGATTTGGGACGCAACTTAACTTTATGGTTATCATGAAGGGGCCTTTAATCTGTGGTCATTCAACAGTCGCCATGGAAACACAACAACTACATATACACAAATGACCCAATACTCTACAGCTATAGGGTATATTATACTACAATAGAGTGCAGTTTACTGTAGTAAAACTAAAGTACACTGCAGCTGTTTATCAGCTCACTCTGCTGTGTGCTGGAGCACTCACTGACTGCTGAGAGCTGTAGATCCTGTAATATACACAGTACAACACACCTGACTATAGTGTGGGTCAGAAACAGCATGCTTGTGATGTGGGAGGCTGGATTCTACAGGAGGAACTGGAGTAAATCAGGGTGTTTTACAGTAATATGTGTGTAATGTTGTTTCCTCTGCTCTGAGGATATGAGGAGACGGGATCAGCCCTGTATCTGCAGGAGGATCTGAGCGTGACTCTGCATAACCCCGATCAGATAAGCGTCCGGAGCGAGTGTGTGTGT
Organism: Danio aesculapii; assembly: GCF_903798145.1. Classification (NCBI taxonomy): domain Eukaryota; kingdom Metazoa; phylum Chordata; class Actinopteri; order Cypriniformes; family Danionidae; genus Danio; species Danio aesculapii. Next base: position 246,135 of record NC_079450.1, on the reverse strand, counting down.
GTGTGTTCTCTCCTCCAGCTCTGGATGTGTGAAGATGTCTCTCCTCTGCCTGCAGGATTTATGGCTGATGTTAGATAAGATACGCAGTGCCAGCTGCTGAAGACCTTTGCTCGTAATAAAGCTGGCAGAAGATTCCCAGCAGGGAGAGGCCGAGCTCCGCTTGCAGATCATGCTGGAGCGAGAGCTACTGCACACACATCGGAAACACATGAAACACATACACACACACACACACACTGCTGAGGACGCTCCTGAGGAAATCATGCATGTGTAGAACAGTCGGCTGCTTGCTCTGACAGCTACAGGGGGCTTGACTGCTTTATTAACCCCTGCTCCCCCTTGTAGGACGTCAAAACAAGACGTGTTTGCTCTGTAAATACTGGACATACAGCTGATCTGTATCTTAAATAACAATATTAGATACAGATACAATAATATTAGAGCCTATACTGGCTCACACACACAGCAGGATCATGACAATATGAGTTCAGCAGATCGGGCCCGCTGTGCAGTGTTCAGACGACACTTCCCTTAAAGTAAAAAGGGGATGCAGTACGCTTATTTCACGCGGCCGCCATTTTAAAGAACCAAAGTGAGGCTGCGGTGGGAAGAAGCCCGGAAGTATAGGACCAGCACTGTAAACATTGCAGAAACATGCTGTGGACTACACACCTCCAGCTATTGCAGAGATTACAAAGTGCAGATATGGTGTAAACATCACTTTAATATCATTCAGTTCAGTTTAATCTAAACTATTAAAAGCTTATTAGGCATCAAACAACATCACGATCTCTGTAAGAGTAATATGCTCAAGTGTCCTATAGGCTTCAGCTCATAGCACTAGGTAAACACTGTGGGGACGCTTCCCTGCTTCAGCCTATGTAACCCGGTGAGTGATAACACTGCAGTCCTCTGTAGCACACCCTTGTGTTGTCTGTAATAGTGTTGTCCCGATACTGAAGGTTTAAAAACGTCTATTTCCCGCTAACATTTAAACACCGCTAAGCGCGCTCATAAACAGCGCTGATTAGCCACAGTGTTCACCAGTGCTCAACAGAAATGACTGTGATTGGCTGTGGAGGTCATCAGTTCACCGCACTTCACCAAGTGCAAACACAGATACACCAGCCTGATCTCATGAGGAAACGCAAGTATTTTACGTCTTGTCAGTTTTGTGGCTAATTCGTACAAATTCATATGAGTTTAGTCGAAAATGAACAACTTTTAAAAAGGAGGCGTGGCACCTAACCCCACCCCTAACCATCATTGGGTGATGAGCAAATCGTACTAAATTGTATAAATTAGATTGTATGAATTCATATGAATTAGCCACTAAATCAAACAGTTACGAATTGTGTTGGATTCACAGACATTGGAGCGATTAAATCTGTGAAGATCAGTCGATTCATCAGCAGACACGGCCGATCACAGTCATTTCTGTTGAGCACGTGAACACAATGGCGGATCAGCGCTGTTTAAGAACGCCATCAACAGTGCCTTCACTGTTAACAGGGAATGGAGGTGTTTATTTCAGTGCTGAAATTCAGCATGGTGACCAGTCTAATATAGTGAAAGAATCCGTTCATTAACTTCAGTTTGATGAATGGCATCAAAAATGTGTGTTTGGGAAAGAAAACGTTAGCTAACTAGTGCCATTTCCCTTAACTTAGCTGAAAATGAGCTCTGATATCCCCTTTTATTTCCATTATTCATTCAGAACGGACCTTTGAGTGACTCGGAAGGTGGTGAAAGTATAAATTTGTGTGGCTTTCTCTTCACTGATAAGACATACAGCCATGTACACAGCATTCCTGTGCGACTCAGGCGATACTTCCGGGTTTCTTCCCACCGCAGCCTCGATTTCACCGTTTAAAATGGCGGACGCCTGAAATCAGTCCATTGGCTCGTTTCCACTGAGTGATGTGGTGTGGTGCATTACAGGTCGGTATGGGTCACCTTTATCAGGCTTGTGTCTCCACTGCCAAAAGGGCAGCAGTGGTGTCACTGTCATTCTCTCTGGAGGACATGTCTACAGTAAAGCTGTACGGGTCGCTCACATATCATATGAGCAGCTCTTCTCACAGCACAGATGCTTTACACACATCAATACTGTATAAAAGCTCTTCAACAATCACATGTACACTATTATCATCAGCTCAAGTTTGCTTTTTTCAGATATAGACGCGCACAAGCGCAAGCAAGACACCAAAACCACTCGCGCTTAAGACGGCCTTGTAAAAAACTACAGGACACAGGGCAGATTCTGCTCTTCTGCTTGGCTTTGTGGCTGTTCATCGACGACAAGGTCGGTTTAAGCAGATTATTATATGTATATATTATTATGCTGTAATGTCTCGGCTGTGTGTTTAATAATGGAGCTTCCTTTGTTTTCATTCTCCTGCTCGTGTACGAGCGAGGGACGCATCTCTGTACACCAATAGCATTCAGATGCGCGTCTCCATCTGCCTTCTGGTACCCTTTCGTAGTGCTAGGTTCCCCTCTAAAAGGGTCCCCAAACAGTAGTACAGTACGGGTCACTTTTTGGTAACTTTTGACAGTGGAAACGGCCATAAAAGCGTAGCAAACCGTAGCACTCAGTGGAAATAGGCCATATGTACATACAGAGCATGACCATTCATGATCATGACTACATGTCAATATTCACCAATATTCACTATTTTATATGTGTATATAATAAAAGTCATCTTTGAGAATCATGTCTACTGAAATAACCGGTCAGAATCAGGTCAAAATCAGCTCAATACGCTGAATAGTGAATACAAAATCAAGTTTTTTAGATCCAAAATCAAACTAAAAATGCTGGGGGTCGCTTCAATAATGTGTCGCTTCTCTTTAGTTCAGGAAGTCATCAGAATAAACAGTGAAAGTCAGTCCAGGGCAACAGTATTGAGAAGCCTCCTATTGAAGCAATAGCCATTGTCAATAAAGGCTTTCTAATATTTTCACATCCACATTTTAAAGTGTTTTAGATGTCAGTCCTCAGGTCTATAATCTAATCTGCTCCAAAACAGTGACAGAATCTGCCCTCAGGAGATGTGAAGACGTGAAGATGGAAAGTTTGCAGTTTGTCTCTTCACCATAAATGAATCGATGGTTTTTGCCGTCTCCTCATACTTCAGTATCAATCTAGGACCAATCAAACGCTCTCTAGTACCTCACATGCCCCGCCCTCTTCATTACACTCTATTCACTTGAGCTCAACCACTCTCACTGGCAGAGCTGTGAGAAACACAACATACTATTGGCTGATTTTAAAGGGGGAGGGGCTACACTATGCCCCGCCCTTTCTTCATGCTTCAGTTAAAGAAACAGATCAAGCTAAACTGCACATTACAAACACTTGACCAGACCTTCAGCGAGATGCCATCAACTTACATATATCGATCATGAATTCAGTTCACTGAAGCACTGTAGGGCGCTGTGTTGCCAGACGTACGATAATTATCGTATTTGTATGATCATTTTGACCTCTGTATGATGTGTGATCAATAATGAGAAAAAGCCTATAAAGTACGATCATTTCAGAACTGTAAGGCATTTAAAAGTCTTCGGGCTTCTTTACGTATTGATCTAGCTGCATCATCTTTTCTGTACTGTCTGTGAGGAGAAGGTGGAGTTGTCTATCTCATCTTATGTTACCTTTTCTCAGCCAATCAACGTGGAGAATGGCTCATGAGTTATCGGTCCTGTTGCGTGAGCCCGTGGTTAGGTCAGTAGATTTAGGTCAGTAGTTTGATGTCAGTCTTTTAACCAGTAATGTTAAAACAATTAATGCTGTAAAAGAAGATGAGGAGGACAGGGGAGTTTTCCCTTGACGTTCTTGTTTCCTCGTCAGGTGAGCCTGTTTTTTTCCAAAGGTAATCTCATCAAAATAAAGCACGCACACCTCAGAGTGTGTCAAAATTCAGGAGGGTGCACTGCTTTCAAGACAACCAGCACTGTTTTGCAGTTCATGACGGCATCCAAATTGTACAGCAAAATGAATCAACATCTGGCAACGTGCAACATTCGATAACAGCAACTCCGAGGTGGAGTTTGAACCTTCCTACTAAGGTATGGCCTAGTTTTTTAAATATATTGTGGTAATTTGCACGTTGTGTCAAAACGCTGTGTGTCTAGATAATGGCTGTACACTCTCTGTTTGACTCGTGTACGATCATTTTCCTCCAAATACGATAGTTTTGAGGTTCTGGTACGATACTTTGACATTTCCAATCTGGCAACGCTGGTAGGGTGACACGGTGGCTCAGTGGGTAGCACAATCGCCACACAGCAAGAAGGTTGCTGATTTGAGTCCCGGCTGGGTCAGTGTGTGTTTCTGTGTGGAGTTTGCATGTTCTCCCCGTGTTGGTGTGGGTTTCCTCCGGGTGCTCCGGTTTCCCCCACAGTCCAAACACATGTGCTGTAGGGGAACTGATCAACTAAACTGGCCGTAGTGTATGAGTGTGTGTGTGTATGGGTGTTTCTCAGTACTGGGTTGCAGCTGGAAGGGCATGCACTTGTGTAAAACATATGCTGGAATAGTTGGTGGTTCATTCCCCTGTGGCGACCCCTGATTAATAAAGGGACTAAGCCGAAAAGAAAACGAATGAATGAAGTACTGTTTGCTTCACACACACACACACGCACACACACACACACACACACACACACACACACACACTGGAGAAAGAGCTGACTCCTATAGTGGATGTGTAATTCAGCAGCAGCTTCAGTCCACAGGACCCCAGCAGACAGGAGTGGACTGATGCTGGAGTCGATGGTCAGCAGATCAGTATCTGTCCTGCGGTTAATCTGCTTCTGCTGTTTGGCGCCCTCTACGCTCCTCCGTCAGCCCAAACGCTCCTGCATCTGCACTGATCAGCTCGTTCTCCAGGAGGATACGGCTGGTCTTATCGTCAGCGTGTCGATTCAGATAAGATAACAGCAGGTATCGCGGCTCCATCGCGCTCGCACCCGCGGCTCCACTGGCGTCACAATGGCGGACCGGGGACTCAAATGAGCCGTACGGGCCCGCGTGTGGACGCTCCGCCTGTGTGTGTGTCTGTGTGTCTGTCTGTGTGTGTGTCGTAAAGAGACAGAAGGCCGATGTCATTAGCACACACACACACACGCATGTTGCTATAGGAGTCTGGAGAATGAGCTCCGAGTGTGTTTTAAAGGCATTACCAGTGCTAATGTCTCTAATGAGGAGCGCTATCATGTCACCTGGACTGTGTGTGTGTGTGTGTGTGTGTGTGTGTGTGTGTGTTTAGGACAAAGGCTGCTTTGGTAAAAGGTTGCACTATAAAGGCATTAGGTGTGTGTGTTCTCAGGGTCAGAGAGACAGACGCCGCTTCACGAACCGTTGATTATCTGAGCTGATAGCAGACGGACGCAGCTCAAAGGTGGAAGAACTCTCACGAACACACACACACACACACACACACACACACACACACACATCCCATCAGCACATTCCCACAATGCAGTGGGAGACGGTGAAGACACACTTCCTCTCAGACGCCTTCAGCGTGTCGTTCAGACAGATCCAGAGTTTGGAGTCTGAAACTGGCTCCAGAGATGATGATGAGGTGTGTTGATGTAGACCAATCCTCTGCAGGAGAACAGCTCTCTTCACTCTGTAAGCTCAGCTGTAGTGCTATAATACTGCAGTCCTGGATTATATTCATGTAGATATGTGGAGAGAGACAGATTCTACACTATAGCTGCCTCTACAACTGTAATGAGACCCTGATCTCAGTCTGCAGGGTTTCATGTGTCTGTTGTCCAGGAGTTCCAGCTCTCCTCATCAGTGTGTTCAGCTCATCTGTGTTTCTCCAGCTCTTCTACAGTGTAGAGTGTGTCACAGCAGCTGAACACTGAAGTTCTAGTGAAGTGAAGCGGTGTCAGTCCAGTGTTCTGAGTTCAGTTCAGTTCAGTGTGGGTTAATCTTCACTGCTGAAAGTCCAAACACTGAAGAGCAAATCCATCATGCGCAGAAACACAAGACCCAAACCAACCAAGCCAGTGGAGAGAGTGGAGGAACAAACTTCACCAATTGACCAAAGTGAAGGAGAGAAACCTGGAGAGAAACCAGGCTCAGTTGGGCACCACCATTTCTCCTCTGGCCAAACTACCAGTGCAGAGCTGCAGAACGTCTAGAGCGCTGGACGCCCATCGTGGAGAACTGCAGGTGGGAGAGGTCACCGGCTGGTGTTCAGGATCAATGCGGAGACTCGTCGGTCACTGGGGTCTCGTCTGCTTATGGAGATTTCGGACTATTCCCCTAAAGGTCATTAGTGTGGTCCGGCACTGATGCTGGAGGAGTTCTAGATCTCAGTCTCTGCTCATTCTCCCAGAGGTGTTCAGTGAGGTTGAGGTCAGGACTCTGTGCAGGCCACTTCAGCTCCTCTACATTAAACCCCTTGTATAGAGCTGCTCTTGAACTGTTGTCTAAATGTCTTGGCTTGCTGAAGAGTTAAAACAGTTCTTCTAGTCTGGCTGTTCATCATGAAAATGCAGCATCAGCTTTCTGAAAACTCAGAGCAGGGAGGAGATTTCCAGAAACTCCTGGTGCAGTGTGGTCATGTGGACACTTGCAGTGGAGGTTTGGCCTCATGACGCCAGCTTGCATGCCGTTTTCCTCTTTCTGATTAGCTAACACGACTTTATTCGAAGAATTCACACATGCTGCTGGAGGAGACGTTCTGGCTCTGCCTCCATCATTCCCCAGAGGAGTTCAGTGAGTTGAGGTCAGGACTCTGTGCAGGCCACTCTAGCTCCTCCACATTGAGCTCCTCATCATGTCTTCAGCTGCTCCATGCACTGTTAGACAGGAACCTCCATCCTTTCCTGCTGCACCCATCACCTGTCAATCTCCCATTCTGAAGATCTGATTGGCCCACACAGCTTTATTCGAAGTTTTGTATGCCCTTGATAGTGCACCACAGTGTGTTTGTGTGTTCATGTGGACAGAGACGCGTGACCGGTCACTCCAGATGGAGAAGCGTGATTGATCTGTTAAGCTCATCCACAACATAACATCACTGCAGGAATGGTGTATCGCAGAACTCCCACAGCCCTGCACTGCAGTCTGTGAGCTGCTGAGAGTGTGTGTGTGTGTGTGTGTGTGTGTGTGTGTGTGTGTAGCGTCTGCAGGAGAGCTGGAGCTTACACACCTGTGCCCATGCCGACTCCACACCTGGATTGAGGGATTTGGAAGACCTTCAGCAATGTAGAATCATATTTGTACATTAGTGAACGTTTCTGTCACGTCAGTTCCTGTCCTCTGTCTTTGGTTTAACCTCCGGCGATGTGTGTAAAGATGTGATGTCCTCCTTCATGGCTGTGTGTGTGACAGACAGAATCAGTGTTGTTCTGATCGGCCAGTTAATGAGCAGTAATGAGGTAAAGCCCTCGGTGTCTGCAGCGCTATTTCAGGCCCTCCGAGAGAATGTGTGGAGCAGAGGGGATTCAGACGTCTGAGAGTCCCAGACACACACACACACACACACATACCTACATACACACATTTTCTCTTTCATACACACACACACTAGGGTGTCATGACGCTGTAAAGATAAGTGATATCGTTGAGTATTTCGATAATGCTGTGTCTTATCATATAACATTCCCCCTCGAAAATTCTGTTTCATTCATTCATCTTCCTTCAGCTGAGTCCCTTTATTCATCAGGGGTCGCCACAGTGGAATGAACCACCAACTATTCCAGCATGTGTTTTACACAGCGGATGCCCTTCCAGCTGAAACCCAGTACTGGGAAACACCCTAATGCCATCAAGAAATTACAACAACCCACACACACTCATTCACACACACACACACACACATACGCGTTTTTGTGAAAAACTGGTACATATGAAAAATACATCACAAATGGGGACATGCCTTTCTGAAGCTGCTAGAGCAAAGCTAAAAACAGGTTTAGGTTGCCAATGGCCTTGTTATGACAGTCATCTGTTAAGATTTGCATTTCAAGCTCATTTTGCACAACCTGATTTTTTACCTACATATGAGGACAAACATTAATTTCATCACTTTTCAGGACAAATAAACACAAATAAACTGATGTCTAAATAATACCTACATATTGGGACCATGGTAAAAAGTGAGACCTGAACTACACTGACATACAGTGATGTCCAAATCATACCTAGATAATGTATTGGCCACATACTGTAGTGAAGGGCGAGTTAAGATAAACATACCGATTAAAAAAATGTTTTGCTGTGAAGTATAACTGGAGACCAACTGAAATAAATCAACTACTAATGCTGCTCCAGAAAATAACTAAAATTGGATAATTATGACAGAAGCAAAGAGCAACCCATTATATAAAATATAGATTCAATACTGAATTCACAAGAACGATTTTATTGCTGTAGCAACACTGATTACAAAACAGCATCCTATCTGCAGTAACAAAAAAATGTGCAAACATTTAGTGTTTATATGCAGCTGAATACATGGGGACCAAAACAGATTGGTGTCCTGGAACTAATGCCCAAACAAAATTCTGATAAGATCAAAAAACACATATAAACTCAAACATAAAACAGCTAGTGTTGTCACGGTACTAAAATTTTAAAAACGTTCATTTCCTGCGAACATTTTGAGCGCGTTCTTAAAAACCGCTGATTTGCCGTTGTGTTCACATGCTCAACAGAAATGACTGTGATTGGCCGTGAAAGTCATCAGTTTACTGAAATCAAGGCTGTTGACTGAGTGTAACCACAGATACAGGGACACTGGAGCCTTTTAAAACCACGAAGATCAGTCGATTCATCATCGGATCGCTCGTATGTCAGCTCAGACAGACCAGCCGATCTTCACAGCTTTACAACGCTCCAGTGTCCCTGTATCTGTGGTTACACTTAGTAAACAGCGGTGAGTTCGATGAACTGATGACCTTCACGGCCAATCACAGTCATTTCTGTTGAGCATGGAAATGGACGTTTTTAAAATTTCAGTACCAATTGGTATCAAACTCCAGTATCGTGACAACACTAAAAACAGCATATATGTGTAAAGAAAAATCTCTCCTACCGACTCTGTTGTCTTTTCAAAGCAGCAATTCTGTTATTTACATAAAACTTAACAGCAGACCAATCTCTGTTTCTTAGTGCATGAGGTTCGGCCAACAGACACGAGACACAGTCTGCTTTCCCAGGAACTCTACAGCTGTGTATGAAATGCAGCATATGTTTTTCAACTGCATTGACCTCCTCTTCTGACCACTTCCTTTTCACAATGACTTTTGGACCTAAAAAAATTAAAATACAAAGCAAATCAATCAAAGCCAGTAAATGTCATTACTTACTACTGCTATACAATCCATACATATTATTCAATATATAAGTCCTGAACTACACACACACACACACACACTGATGTCAAAATCACACCTACATATTGGGACCATGGTGAATAATAGGCCTGAACTACACACACACACTGATGTCTAAATCACACCTACATATTGGGACCATAGTGAATAATAGGTCTGAACTACACACACACACACACACACACACACACTGATGTCTAAATCACACCTACATATTGGGACCATGGTGAATAATAGGCCTGAACTACACACACACACTGATGTCTAAATCACACCTACATATTGGGACCATGGTGAATTATAAGTCCTGAACTACACACACACTGATGTCTAGATCACACCTACATATTGGGACCATGGTGAATTATAAGTCCTGAACTACACACACACACACTGATGTCTAAATCACACCTACATATTGGAACCATGGTGAATTATAAGTCCTGAACTACACACACACACTGATGTCTAAATCACACCTACATATTGGGACCATGGTGAATTATAAGTCCTGAACTACACACACACACTGATGTATAAATCACACCTACATATTGGGACCATGGTGAATAATAAGTCCTGAACTACACACACACACACACACACTGATGTCTAAATCACACCTACATATTGGGACCATGGTGAATAATAAGTCCTGAACTACACACACATACACACTGATGTCTAGATCACACCTACATATTGGGACCATAGTGAATAATAGGCCTGAACTACACACACACACACTGATGTCTTAATCCCACCTACATATTGGGACTATGGTAAAGATTAAGTCTAATCTCATAATCTCAAACAGTTACCTGGTTTGAGATGGGCAACATCCAAGTCTACAATGGAGGGGGATTTAGGTCTACCCACATGTGCTTTCTGGGAGCCTATGATGAAGCATTTCAATAATAAATGATTAAAGAATTTATTAATATTGTACTTTAGTATCTTTACAATAAACATGTTATTCTTCTGACTTGACAAGTGATATGTTTTCTCATACCCATTTTTGCCTTTTTCTTTGAAGACACCTCGAGTCCCTCATCTTGAGGTCCCTCGTCTTGCAGGTTGCCTGCTGATAGTAGAGCATGCAAGCAACAATCTGAAGTATAGTAAACTGACTTATGTACATGACGAAATGTACAGTTCTAGCTAGTGTAATTATCCAGAGTAAGCGAGTAAAGGCAGAGCTGGAGGAAGAAAAATGTAGAAGTAGAATATACCATATACCATTCATATGATCCTCATTCTCTTGACTTCTGCAACTTGAAGTTTGCAGTTCTGCCTCATCACTGGAACTGTTGCTGGAGACATCCATTTCATCTGTTTAATACAAAAACACATGAATTGCATCTGATTAAGACAAATCAGCTGCCTATGTTTGAAATTTTAGGAAATACTGACAATAATCCTAATATTTCACAGAATATACACCATTGTGAAATAAAATTGATCATGGATTACAGATTGTGTTAAAATACATATTACACAGTTATATTTACCTTGAGGATCTATTGTTATGCCATCTAATCCTTTGCCCTGGAGTTCGGGCAGTCTCCCTTTTTCCATAGCAATTAAGACCTTGCTAATCTTTGCAAGCTGTAAAGTGCTTTCAGGGAGGCGGTAGAACTCCCGATGAACTCTAATATCATGGCCAAGGAAGTTGGCTAATTGATCCATCTCATTGTCTTTAAGGTTTAATACTGTGGACAACGTGGCAACTTGCTTACGTAGCTTTGTTGAGCAAAGGGCTTCTGGATGCTTTGCTCCACTTTCTTTGGCATACAGGCGAATGCAGTCTGCACCCCGATAGTGAGACAGAGCACCTGGACGAGCAAATAAATGCTTGTTTTCAACAGCAACTTGACACCTTTCTCTCATTCTTATAAGGAAATCCACAGCCACAACCATATCAGGGGTCAGCAACACTGGTACTTTTCTCCCTCTCTTACCACGTATTTCCACTCTTTGAAAATAACTACAAAGCTTTTTCTCAAAGTCACTGAGCCCAGCTGCGATATCTTTGTGCATTGGTGTTTGATCTCTAGACGTGTAAGACTGGATTTCCATCTTGGACACTTCACCCTCTCTTCTTCTGTTAAAAATGACGATCTGTGTCAGCATTACTTTGCAAAGATTGGCAAAGTTTTTGCTAGTAGGTTTGTCTTGTAGGGCGTTCACAAACTCTTGCTGTTTTGAGTATAGAAATGTGTGCAGTGTTCTGACATCCTCTGTAAATGGCAGGACTTGTGGCTTATTCCATTTAGCTTCACCCAGAGTAGTCAGTGCAGCTGCAGACACTACATCATTCCACTTGCTTTCATACAAACGTCTGAAATTTCGTGCACACTCTGCAACGGCTTCGCGTCCTGACATCAGTGCATTGCATTCCACCGAGTTGGCAATCTTCACCAAGCTGTGTCCAAGCTTCAGTGCCAGTGATGGTATCTTGTAGGTGTTTGTCTCCTCACTGAATCCAGCGACTGCTCTTACTGCTTTTATAACATGAGAAAAATTGCAGGGTTGGATGAAGTCCTCTATATTATGAATGGGTGTCAGTGATCTGGCAGTGATGAGAAGCCTTGCTACTTCCCTCATTTTTTGTTTAACATAGTTATTTCTTCCTGAATGTGACTTCAGCCTGTTGTACATCTGCTCCCCTAAAAGAAGAATGTATCTATTTTTTTTTTACAACATCTGAAACTTCATCATTCACCATCTCACAAGCAATGGTCCATACGCTTTTGCTAACATCCGCTGGTGGAGGAAGGCTCAAGCTGATGAGTGACTGAACTCTCCTCTGTCCAACTGTGTGTTTTTCATTTGTGGGGTTCTGGGGGCATGTTCGCATGTGTCTCCATAGGGTCTTTCTGTTGTACAGACCTTGACAGTGGATACAGTGACTGAAGTCAGAGGTAGATTTTTCTTCTTTGGGCCGCCGGCAAGCAACCATTTCCCCAATTCCAGCTTTTGAAACTGCAGCATTATGGGCAAAATTCCCTCTACTTTTCAAAAGGTGTAATCTCGCTCTTCTTTCCTTTGACTTTTTGTCAAAGCTGAATGCCTTAGCTACCTCCAGTTCATTGTGATGAACAAACTCCAAGTGTCGTGCGATTTTAGAGAATGGCTTCTGACAATAAACACAATATTGTTTCTTCTTGTATCTGTTTATTTGCAGGTCAGTAGGCATCGGGGTCACAGATGTGGAGCGGTTATTTAATGCGCTTGCACTCCTGTCTGCTGCACTCCTGTCTGTTGCACTCCTGTCTGTTGTACTCTGAAACCCCACAACACCTCCCTTCAGTGGCTTAGCATGCAAGTTATAAAGCTCTTCACTTCTACAACTGCTGTCTGATGAGCTACTGTCTGAATCAGGGACATAATCCTTGTCACTGTAGTCAGAACAGGATTCCTCACAAGATATCTGTGGGATCAGTCAATACTGTATTAAAAGCCCCTATGAGAAACATTACGCTGAAATATGAAAGACATTTTGACCCCCCCTCCAAAAAACAAACAAAAAAAAACTAGCATATACCTCAGATTCATCATTCGCTGAGCTATCAGGCACCCGTCCTTCAATTACAAGTGCTTCAGACAGCTTTTCAAAGCGTTCAGCATGTCTGTTATGATGTTCTCTCAGTCGGTTTATCCGGGCAGCAAACCTGTGTAGCTGTGGTTTATAAATAAACAGTTCAGAACCTGTATGTTGAAATTCCAACAATGTTAACTTTTTTTAATAGCTTTTTTTTTAAATTATTAAATTTAAGACAGATCAGAGTCTCCAAAAATCTCCAGTAACAGCAAAAAAAAAAAAAGGTTGCAAGATTTGGCGCTAGTCGCTTTTTTGAAAATTTGTCACTAAGGAGTCTGAAAATACACTAAAAATAAGTTGACACCACTGGGTCTAATTGGATCATTATGTTCCTTGTGTCTCATAAGACGATCAAGAACTTGACTCAAACTGAAAATATCTACCTGTTCAGTTGACTTCTTGTTGATTTTGGTAGGAAAGCATGCGGCCTCTTCTGATGGCGTGTTCTCATCACTGCAAGAGTCTGCTCGGTTGATCTGTAAAGAGAGAACATCATCTACTCTGAGAAACACATTACATTTATTTCATACTGGAGAAACATCAGGACCTTCACACACACACACGACACGATTCACACCACATCAATGTCAGTACAGTGGACAGATTATCCTCACACACTCCTGGAATCCTCAAGCTACGTCACGGTTTAAAAATGAGGACTTTCTTATTATGTTCAAATAAGTCTATTACTCGATACAATAATAGATTAGAGTGAAACTGGAACCTTCTGAGGGTCTAAACGGATCATTATGTTCCTTGTGTCTCATAAGACGATCAAGAACTTGACTCAAACTGAAAATATCTACCTGTTCAGTTGACTTCTTATTGATTTTGGTAGGACAGCATGCGGCCTCTTCTGATGGCGTGTTCTCATCACTGCAAGAGTCTGCTCGGTTGATCTGTAAAGAGAGAACATCATCTACTCTGAGAAACACATTACATTTATTTCATACTGGAGAAACATCAGGACCTTCACACACACACACGACACGATTCACACCACATCAATGTCAGTACAGTGGACAGATTATCCTCACACACTCCTGGAATCCTCAAGCTACGGCACGGTTTAAAAATGAGGACTTTATTAGTGGTGCGCATCAATTAAAATGCCCAGATTCAATTAGATTTTAATACAAGTTTTCTATTCGATTCACAAATCGATGAATATAAATTTTAAAGTTTTGAAATTTCAAAAACTGAATCAGGTGAACATTTTACAAACGGTAAATTAATAAAAAATAATTTAAGCGCCACTTGTTCTAAAAGCTGTTGCACATTAAACAAACAACAAAACTCCCCTCAGTAGCTTAACAACATATAGCCTAAAATAGTGGGCAGATTAATTTCTTTAGAACACCTGCCTAAAAAGAGTCCCATCTAAAACTTGATTAGCTTATTTTACATTTAAGATAAAATTAAACTTTAATATCTACAATATTTTCCAGTCTATAACTTTTCCTTCTCGTTTCACAAAAGTGCAAAAATAAGCATATGCTTACAATATTAAGTTATTTATTCTTTATTATTTAATAATATGGCTTTGTAATATTCTCACAGATAGGCATACCGATTTATTTATCATGTTCTGGTAAAGCATTTAATTGCAACTTCGACATGACTGAGCTTTTCTCTAGAACACAATTATGAATGATGGGTCTAGCAAATTTTTTTCCTCACGCAGCAAACATTTTAAAAACAGCTTGAAAGAAATTTTTAACATGACTTATATTTTAAACCATTTAACTAAAGGAATTAATCAGTTAATCATTAAAAAGCAGAGATGTGGTCTCGAGACCAGGGAAATGATCTGTGTTGATCAGTGAGCATCACTTCAGTTCTGCTCCTGCTCAGGTGACCTCACACTGTTTCCACACACTGCAAAAAGTTAAGCCCTGATGATGTATGTGGCTGTAAGTGTGAGTGCGGATGCCTCGATGACATGCATGTGCAATGATAACCAAAATAAAATACAAAAAAAAAATAATAATAAAAAAATCGATTCACTGCTTTTGAGAATCAATAATGAATGGACCACAGTTTAAAAAAACTATTGGAAAAAAATGTTTTTGGCCATCCCTATTCTTATGTTCAAATAAGTCTATTACTCTATACAATAATAGATTAGAGTGAAACTGGAACCTACTGAGGGTCTAAACGGATCGTTATGTTCCTTGTGTCTCATAAGACGATCAAGAACTTGACTCAAACTGAAAATATCTACCTGTTCAGTTGACTTCTTGTTGATTTTGGTAGGACAGCATGCGGCCTCTTCTGATGGCGTGTTCTCATCACTGCAAGAGTCTGCTCGGTTGATCTGTAAAGAGAGAACATCATCTACTCTGAGAAACACATTACATTTATTTCATACTGGAGAAACATCAGGACCTTCACACACACACACGACACGATTCACACCACATCAATGTCAGTACAGTGGACAGATTATCCTCACACACTCCTGGAATCCTCAAGCTACGTCACGGTTTAAAAATGAGGACTTTCTTATTATGTTCAAATAAGTCTATTACTCTATACAATAATAGATTAGAGTGAAACTGGAACCTTCTGAGGGTCTAAACGGATCATTATGTTCCTTGTGTCTCATAAGACGATCAAGAACTTGACTCAAACTGAAAATATCTACCTGTTCAGTTGACTTCTTGTTGATTTTGGTAGGAAAGCATGCGGCCTCTTCTGATGGCGTGTTCTCATCACTGCAAGAGTCTGCTCGGTTGATCTGTAAAGAGAGAACATCATCTACTCTGAGAAACACATTACATTTATTTCATACTGGAGAAACATCAGGACCTTCTCACACACACACACACACACACGACACGATTCACACCACATCAATGTCAGTACAGTGGACAGATTATCCTCACACACTCCTGGAATCCTCAAGCTACGGCACGGTTTAAAAATGAGGACTTTATTAGTGGTGCGCATCAATTAAAATGCCCAGATTCAATTAGATTTTAATACAAGTTTTCTATTCGATTCACAAATCGATGAATATAAATTTTAAAGTTTTGAAATTTCAAAAACTGAATCAGGTGAACATTTTACAAACGGTAAATTAATAAAAAATAATTTAAGCGCCACTTGTTCTAAAAGCTGTTGCACATTAAACAAACAACAAAACTCCCCTCAGTAGCTTAACAACATATAGCCTAAAATAGTGGGCAGATTAATTTCTTTAGAACACCTGCCTAAAAAGAGTCCCATCTAAAACTTGATTAGCTTATTTTACATTTAAGATAAAATTAAACTTTAATATCTACAATATTTTCCAGTCTATAACTTTTCCATCTCGTTTCACAAAAGTGCAAAAATAAGCATATGCTTACAATATTAAGTTATTTATTCTTTATTATTTAATAATATGGCTTTGTAATATTCTCACAGATAGGCATACCTATTTATTTATCATGTTCTGGTAAAGCATTTAATTGCAACTTCGACATGACTGAGCTTTTCTCTAGAACACAATTATGAATGATGGGTCTAGCAAATTTTTTTCCTCACGCAGCAAACATTTTAAAAACAGCTTGAAAGAAATTTTTAACATGACTTATATTTTAAACCATTTAACTAAAGGAATTAATCAGTTAATCATTAAAAAGCAGAGATGTGGTCTCGAGACCAGGGAAATGATCTGTGTTGATCAGTGAGCATCACTTCAGTTCTGCTCCTGCTCAGGTGACCTCACACTGTTTCCACACACTGCAAAAAGTTAAGCCCTGATGATGTATGTGGCTGTAAGTGTGAGTGCGGATGCCTCGATGACATGCATGTGCAATGATAACCAAAATAAAATACAAAAAAAAAAATAATAATAAAAAATCGATTCACTGCTTTGAGAATCAATAATGAATGGACCACAGTTTAAAAAAACTATTGGAAAAAAATGTTTTTGGCCATCCCTATTCTTATGTTCAAATAAGTCTATTACTCTATACAATAATAGATTAGAGTGAAACTGGAACCTACTGAGGGTCTAAACGGATCGTTATGTTCCTTGTGTCTCATAAGACGATCAAGAACTTGACTCAAACTGAAAATATCTACCTGTTCAGTTGACTTCTTGTTGATTTTGGTAGGACAGCATGCGGCCTCTTCTGATGGTGTGTTCTCATCACTGCAAGAGTCTGCTCGGTTGATCTGTAAAGAGAGAACATCATCTACTCTGAGAAACACATTACATTTATTTCATACTGGAGAAACATCAGGACCTTCACACACACACACGACACGATTCACACCACATCAATGTCAGTACAGTGGACAGATTATCCTCACACACTCCTGGAATCCTCAAGCTACGTCACGGTTTAAAAATGAGGACTTTCTTATTATGTTCAAATAAGTCTATTACTCTATACAATAATAGATTAGAGTGAAACTGGAACCTTCTGAGGGTCTAAACGGATCATTATGTTCCTTGTGTCTCATAAGACGATCAAGAACTTGACTCAAACTGAAAATATCTACCTGTTCAGTTGACTTCTTGTTGATTTTGGTAGGACAGCATGCGGTCTCTTCTGATGGCGTGTTCTCATCACTGCAAGAGTCTGCTCGGTTGATCTGTAAAGAGAGAACATCATCTACTCTGAGAAACACATTACATTTATTTCATACTGGAGAAACATCAGGACCTTCACACACACACACGACACGATTCACACCACATCAATGTCAGTACAGTGGACAGATTATCCTCACACACTCCTGGAATCCTCAAGCTACGTCACGGTTTAAAAATGAGGACTTTCTTATTATGTTCAAATAAGTCTATTACTCTATACAATAATAGATTAGAGTGAAACTGGAACCTTCTGAGGGTCTAAACGGATCATTATGTTCCTTGTGTCTCATAAGACGATCAAAAACTTGACTCAAACTGAAAATATCTACCTGTTCAGTTGACTTCTTGTTGATTTTGGTAGGAAAGCATGCGGCCTCTTCTGATGGCGTGTTCTCATCACTGCAAGAGTCTGCTCGGTTGATCTGTAAAGAGAGAACCTGGTCTAAACAAATCTTTTTTTTTTTTTGCAGTGTTCAATGCTGTCAATACTGCATCGTTATTATTAATAATACTGCATCGTTATTATTAATAGAAATTGTTCAGTTTATCAGGTAATATAACACATTAAGTACAATAACTCAACAACGCCAACTCAAGGTAAATAGAGACCTAATTACCAGAGTACGCCATGGCCATTTTGAATCTCCATAGTTGTATGTTATTTCTTCACCAGAAGCTATGTCCTTAATTGAAAACAAACACAGATGTGGTTTGCCTCCAACACCTATTTTTTTAATTTTACAGTTAGGAGACTTGTAATCGTCATTCACTAATCTCCCAAGTGAACCATCTTCTTTTGAGGCATCAATGCTAAAATGAGAAAACAAAACATGAGACTGGTTTCCAATAGTTCAAAAATAGTACAAATGGTTCCCAAAACCTACCACCATTGTTTTCCGTCCCAATCAAAGTCAAATAAGAAGGTATTTTCTGTTTCACTGTATTTATTCTGTCTTATTTGGCTCTCCTCTTGGGAAATTAACTTTCCACGGTATTCAAGAATGAAGCATCCTTTGTCAATGGACATGCTAGCAAACACACCTCTACCTAAAATAGAGAAATGACAGCGTTGAAAATTATGCGTTTCAGTGACAATTAGGTGGTCCTTTATTTAATTGACATGGCCTTTAATGGGCATGCACTAATTAATTACAGGCCATAAAAACTTCTTCCAACATCTGGTTAGTTTCAACCTTTGTGAAAAACTGTTCAATCAGTTGCACAATTCACAACAGCAACTGTTTCATCAAAAAAATAATTATCTTAATAATACCAGTAAAAAAAAACTACTGAAATTAGATTTTTCAACATAGCACAGCTTTACATATGCATTTAATGCTATTATCGTATGTATATCAGTCTAATGTTTGATATATGATTTAATAATCTACAGTATGTTCTTGTGGTGTGAGATGACTAAAGCATTGAAATACAGATACTAACTAACCTTTATGAGAGTTAATGAATCTCTCCTCAAAGCATGGCTTGTCTTTGCCAGACAGAATGTGTGTAGTGGCATCCTCCACAGGACTAATTCTCTTCCGTTTAGACATTGCATCCAGTTATGTATTTACATTCTGAAAAGTAGAGTTAAAAAGCAAATAATCAAAAGCTCAGTGAATATTACTTAAATCTTGATTGTATGACACTACACATTTACTGTGTCCAATCAGCTTAAAACATACTACCAACTTAGACCATGCTTACTAGTTACACAAAAAACATGTATTTATCAAAAATAAAAAAGCAAAAAAAATAAAAAGTAGATGAAAGACTGCAAGTTAAAGTTAAAACTTGAAATGAAATATGCACTTTCCATTTCCCAGATCCATTTTTACAAATTTACTTTGTACAATGTACAACAAGTACTTCGGAATTCTCAATATATATTGACTTATCGAACAATACATGTACATCATCACTTCAATAATTTACATGATTACGTGGTGCAGATCGTGGTGTTCTTATCCTTCTCCGAGGCGAAAGCAGGGCCTGGGCAGTTTCTCCAGTTTATATTTTTTTAATATACTTGTATTTTGGGGCATTGTGTTCAAATGACGATAATATTGTTTAACGCAATTATTTCGGGAACAATATATCATCAATCAAAAAAATTGTTGTCGTGCCAGGCCTAACGACCATTGGCAAGCAACGACAGTAATTGGCTCATCTGTAATGTTAGCTGTCTATAATTGGTTTAATTGGTCTGCGTTTCACAAATTGACAAATATGAGTTTACAAAACAAGCTAGTAAACTTACCTCTCTCTCTTGACGCTCTATCCTGATAAATGCACTCCTCGTGTGGTCCTGTTCACGGGTTTTGCGCCAGAAATGATTTCCCGGGTAAAAAGGGCGTGACGTCAGAAGCCACGCCTGTGTCGAATATAGCATGTTTTTATTATTATTATTAAATTGATTTTGGCGTACCCACAACATTAACTCACCGAAACATGAGGAAACGCGGTGGCAACTATTTTGTTGAGGACTACTGATATACTTGCAATTGGCCTCTATTGATCGTGTGTTAAAGGGACAGTTCACCCGAAATGCACAATTACCTCATCATTTACTCTTCTTGTGTAATTTTAAACCTTTATGATTTTCTTTCTTCTGTTGAACACAAAAGAACATATTTTGAAGAATTTTGGTTGCTAGCACCCACCGACTTATACAAAAAAAGTCATTATAATTTAGCATTAGTTATACAGTTATATGACTTCACAGCATCTGAAATACACAACTGAGTTAAATGTTGTAATAATACTTAAGGAAAAAATACTAATATTGATCATAAATTCAATATCTCTAAATTCTACTTTATTAGGCTACTGATATTTATTCTGTGGAGAAGGGGTTGTGTTCTGATAAACTAAAAACAGAAACAAAATAAAGATGGTAGCAAACAAGATACATATTGAAATATAAATTGTACAGATATTTCAGAATAAAAGGGTTCTTTAGAACAATAAGGTTGTGTTTACTGTCTAGTGCACTGAAAAAAATAATGTCTGCAAAACTGTTGCAAACAATTAATATGGGTTGAATTTAAACAAACAAATTAAATTGAGTAATGTTCGTCTTAATTTGTTTGTTTAAATTCAGTCCAAATAAATTGTTTACAACCACTTTAAAAAAAAAAAATTGTAAATCCAAGGAATCATCTTTGAATCATTTTTTTCAGTGTGCTGGGGTGTCCTGCACAGTTTTGCTCCAACACTTATCAAACCCTCCTGAACATGCTAATCAATGTCTTCAAGATCACTAGAAATCTATAAGCAGGTGTGTTTGATTAGTGTTGGAGCTAAACTGTGCAGGACACCTGCCCTGCAGGATCGAGTTTGCCCATGGGTCTAGTGGCTACTAGTGTCTAATAGTCTTGAAGACCTTGATTAGTTGGATCAGCTTGTTTAATTAGGGTTGGAGCAAAACTGTCTGAAGCCGCACAAGCCACCATTAAATATACAATATGTAATCAAATATATTTCTGTTTAATTAGATCACTGAGACTACTGTAAATTGCTTGCATTTCCAAACTGAATTGAGATTGGGTGTCAGGTGATGTATTCTGGACATAGGTGTGGCTTCTGACTTCAGCTTCAAACTCCTCGTTCCACTTCAGAAAGCCGTCATTAAACCATGAACCATAACTGTTGGTTGCAGGTCATTGCCATTATAAAGCTCAGAACTGTCAGTGTTTAAACTCATTGTATTCATCTAAAAGAAAAAGTAAATACATTTTCATAAATAAAATTGTCATGAGTAAATAAATCATAAAAACATTCAACTTAAAGACCATGGAGTGATGTTTCAGAAGGAAGAACACCTTGCTGACTCGCTTATTTTCATGGGGTTAATGCTGAAGTAGTTCAATCGACATGCACATTAAATTGCATATGGACAACATATTGGATAGATAGAAAGCACCAAGGCCTTAAACAAAAACAAATAAAATCTACTTTCAGAGGAAGCTTAGTTGTACAGAAAGTGTAGAATGATGCTGAGTAGTCAAGAAAGAGCTGAAGCCAAGTGAGCAGAATAAACTGCGTGCACCGAATTGAGGGCTCAAGACTATTGCTCTCATGGACAAAGCCCTTCATGTACTGTATGTCAGACAACAGAAGTGCCAGCCACTTGTGCTTTTACTTCAATTAATTTTTTTTCCCCTCTCAGTCCTGGTAGTCATGCTTTAAGTTTGTTACATTTTGCTTATGGTAGCGTTTTGTTTAGTTTTATCTGTGAGGACAAAAGTAAGACGGCAGGAGAATGCTATAACAGTTCCAGTTCAGGTGAACTCTGACGTGTGTCTGCTCAGACTTCGGGAGGACATTTAGTCAACCAATCACTCTGAAGAGTAAAAAACAGGCCAATGAATGCCAAATGAATTGGTAGCGCTCGGCTCCACAGATGCCAGCGATCAAGTCAATTAGGCGAGTATATAGCTAGCGCATGCGGAGCGAGCAGTTATCTTTTTCATTTAGACCCTCACTACTGAGCTTGAAGAGTTCCTATGCATCAGTGCAAGCTGTATTCCTCCGGTGTGGGTGACGACACAGACAGCGGCGGTTGAGCTGGGTTCTTCCCATCCCTGGGCGTTTCATCGGTAGTGATCACAAAAGAGCTGTCTAAAAGAGCAGAGTCCCCTAAGAGAGCAACACGGTCGTGCAAACGCGTCTTTTAAAGATGTCGTACCTACCGTGCATTTCTGGATGTGGTGGTTTCCTCTCCCCGGATGATGGGCACAGGGACTGATATGTTTGGGGCTCCAGCATATCAACGCAGTTCTCGCGGGCAACTCATGTCTTCACTGTGAGGGCATGACTGTTGCGCAACTGAGGTCGCGGCGCTCTCTGGCTGCAGACGGCGCCACCCCTGCTGCTACCTGCCAGTTGGTTAGCACTCGGGCAGACCTGAGGGCTAAAGTGGGGACTCATCCGCCACGTCCGGGCCAACGAATCCCCCACTCCTCCACAGTGCGCTCCATCCATGATTCCAGCTAGGGTGATGGCGCATCCCCCGGGATGGGTCTGCTCTCGCTGGATGAAATCGGCGACCAGATGTCCATCGCTGCATCGGAGGGTGGGTTAACATGCTCCGATGAGGGTTCGGAGCCACGCCCCCCCTCTGGGGTGGTTAGCGTGGCTCCGGATCTCGAATCGAACATGTGCTTCCCCGGGCTGCTTCGGAGGTGGGGCTGGAGACCACGCCGCTTTCCCATCCCGAGCTGCCCTACTGCTGGCATGTCAATGATTATTCCAATGGTGCCATTAGCACGAGTTCTGTCAGCCTGGTTAGCGATCCCCAGCCCGTCACGGTGGCTCATACGGACAATCAGATTAGGTAATGCGATTCAGTTCACGGGCGTGTATTTCACGGATGTAAATCCGGTGTCCGCCCCTGTCTTGTGCGAGGAGATTGCTGTCCTCCTTCACCAAAAAGAGGGTTGAGGCCAATTCCAGATCTGCACAGACTGAATCGGTGTTTGTACAAAATGCCATTCTAGATGCTCACGCAGAAGCGCATTTTACAATCCGTCCCTCCTTGGGATAGGTTTGCAGCTAAAGACCTGAAGGATGCATACTTCCATGTCTCCATTCTTCCACGCCACCATCGATTTTTCCGGTTCGCGTTTGAAGGTCGAGCCTGGCAGTACAAAGTCCTCCCCTTCGGGTTCTCTCTGTCTCTGCGGGTTTTCTCGAAACTCGCGGAGGGTGCCCTAGCGCTTCTGCGCATCGAGGGCATTCGCATTCTCAATTATCTCGACGACTGGTTGATTCTAGTCGTGTCCCGGGATCAATTGATTATGCACAGGGACAGGGTTCAGCACCTCGACCAGTTAGGGCTTCAGGTCACCCGAGAAAAGAGCATGCTCGCCCTGGGGCAGAGCATCTCTTATCTCGGGATGGAGCTGACCTTCAGAGAGCACGCCAGGCTAGTGCTGTCCTGTCTGAGTATTCTCGACAGGAAAACAGTGGTTCCACTGAAATTTTTTCAGAGGCTCCTGGGGCATATGGCATCCGCTGCCACGATCATGCAGCTCGGTTTGCTTCATATGAGACCACTCCAGCTTTGGCTTCGCGATCGAGTCCCCAGACGGGCATGGCGCGCGGGCGCGCACCGGGTGACCATCACCTCGCTGTGTCGCCGCAGCCTCAGCCCCTGGCGGATCTTGATTTTCTACGGGCCGGGTGCCCTTAGGACAAGTATCCACGCATGTTGTCGTATAGACAGATGCTTCCAGCGCGGGCTGGGGAGCCGTGTACAACGAGCATGTAGCAGCCGGCCCGTTGAAGGGCCCCCAGTTGCATTGGCATATGAAATGCCTAGAGCTGCTGGCAGTGTTTCTCGCTCTCCGCCGTTTTTTTACCGGCCCTGGAGCAGAAACACGTGCTGGTCAGGACGGACAGCATGGCAGCGGTAGCATATATCAACCATATGGGCGGTATGCGTTCCCGCCGCATGTCTCAGCTCGCTCGCCGTCTGCTCCTTTGGAGTCATGCGCTGCTGAAATCGCTGCGCGCCGTTCACATCCCGGGTGAGCTCAACCATGCATCGGATGCGCTCTCACGGCAGCCTGCGCCCCGCGGAGAATGCCGGCTCCACCCCGAGGCTGTTGAGTTGATATGGGAGCGCTTCGGGGAAGCCCAGGTCGACCTGTTTGGTCGACTGGTCTTCGGGGAACGAGGGTTACTTTAGTAACCTAGACGTTACTCAGTATTCTACCAATGGGTCATTGTATTTTGACTTGACTAGCTCATCACTAAATCCTGAAGAATATCTGATTCCATATGTTTCTGAAAGGGTTCAGATAAACTCAATCAAATGCAAATAACATTTACATAATGATGTAGCCCACATCAGTGAGGCTTGCTAGCCTTGCTAGTGAATGTAAACTAAAAACAATATTTGTCCCAGACCTTGTATTTCTTGAACCAGTAAGCGAATGAGGTCGTAATAGATTTACATGTGATTTAACATTCAGTGGAATGTTTGTGGAATATAGTATATATGGATTTGTTCAGATGTATTAACAAAAAAAAATTTCACATCCATAAATGTGTGGTGAAAAAAAAAGAATTGTGATAACTGTTTTAACATTGATCATAAATTAAACTTACAGCATAACACATACATACATCTAAATTCTGACATAACATTGTTTTGTTGAACATGATTTGATTAATACCTGCATGTATTCTAGCTCTGAAGCTAACTAGTGCAGCTATCTAATAATACATAATGCTCTTACATTTTAAAGCCAACCATTCTAGATACAAATATATAATTTATATCATGCATATTGACAATTCGCTTTTAATGTTTACAAATGCATAATATTATGTACTTGTATAACTCAAGCTTATGCACTTATGTATTTGCACAACATTAAACACCACTTCACATAAGACATTTTAATTCTGTACTCAACGTAGACTAATATATTTAGAATTTTCAAACTATCTCCTATTTGTAAAAAATGTGTGTGTGTATATATATATATATATATATATATATATATATATATATATATATATATATATATATATATATATATATATATATATATGTGTAAAATTATGAATATGACTCACGGAACCTTAATATATAAGCATATAATGTTACACGGACTGTCTGTCATGCACAGTATGCAGGTTGATGCAGGATACCAGTGTGCACTTCAGAATATCTGACTTATGGATTCGATTAAATCTGCAAGGTTTGTGAAATTAAAAGTTTATTAAATATCCAAAGATTTGTCAAAATTATATAAATCCATATTTGCTGATAAACACAGAGAATGAGCACCACATGTTCCGGCTTTCACGGCACCACCAAAATAAAGGTCCCCCGTGGACGTCTTCAAGATAAAAATCCCTAGATCACCGCTGGTTCAGTGGATGTGGTTAGCCACACATTTAACATTTTAGACAGCTTGTGTATTAACAAGAACCTGTCACTTTTAGCCAGAGAGCTAGAACGAGTCTGCTAACTTGAGCTAGCTTGTAACAGCATTCGTCCTAATATTAAGTTGTAGATAATTGTAAGTTATAATGTTTAAATTCCAATCCTTAGAACCGTTTTAGTTGCCAACGCGCTGTTTATTTGGTAAATCATTGGCTAGATAGCTAGGCATTCCGACTTCATAACTGTGAATTTCATAACGAAAAGTTAGAAAGACTCTTATTTTGACTTTCTGTGTGTAAATGTTTAGCGCAGTACCTCACACTTCCAATAGTTGGCGTATCAGTGAGTGAGCAAAAAATATGATACACTCTTACACAGATGATTTCAAAAAATTGTGAAAATTAAAGCCTAAGGAGATTTTTGCACCAAGTATATATTTAAGGCTGGAGAACACTGTGGCATGCTCAGAAAAAATGAGGACATTGGTTTTGGTCCTGACTTCTACACATGTCCTGACTTTGTTGGTGTGTATTCATAGATTTGTCCTGATATGTCACAAAAACAAACGCACACACACACACACACACACACATATCACTACACCTTCACCTTCATCAACACATAAAGATCAGCAAAGAGAATACTAACACTTCCTTCTAATATGAGAACACACACACACACACACGCACACACGCACACACACACGCACACACACACACACACACACACAGAGTTCATCCATGTGGTGTGATCAACTGGTCTGGCTGTGTGTGTGTGCTTAAGGTGTTGCTCAAACACACAGTTACTCAAACACTGGGTCGGTGTGTGTGTGTGTGTGTGTGTGTGTGTGTGTGTGTGTGTCCTGCGCCACTGCAGACGGGACGGGTTCAGAGGAGAAGTTCAGATGAATGTGTGATGTGGTCATCTATTTTTCAGCAGTAATTGAGTTTGCGGATCTCTCGTTCACACACACACACACACACACACACACACACACACACACACACCTGCTTTCCATCGAGCAGCTGTGGTCGTTCTCCCGGCAGGGCCTCCAGACGGAGCTGCACCAGGGGACCCGTGTGTTCCTCCTCATCTATAGGAGAATCAGAGAGAGTGTGTGAGCGAGTGTGTGTGATTCAGTGTGTGTGATTCAGAATGTGTGTGACTGTCTATGTGTCAGAGGATGATGTCATTTCCTCCTCAGCTCAGTGGATGATCATCTGTTTCCACCTTCACAGTGGCTGTAAGGGTCCGTGTTCGTGTGTATTTGAGCTCCGTGTGTGTGGAGCTGCAACATGAGACAGTCATGCTGAACTGAACCAACACTGAACACTGGCTGTGAATCAGACCTATAACTGTAATAGTGTATTGATCATCAGTGAACACAGCAGCGTCTCCATTAGTGCTGCAGGAGAGCATCACCTCCTCAGCTCCTGCTGCTCCTCCTGCACTGATATCTCTGAGAGAAGTGGAGGCCAGCTAGTGAAGTGCTGTGCAGGTAAACCTCACTCCTCTGACCTCTAAAGGTGCTCTAGCTACAGACGCTATAGAGGCCATGGTCTTTAGCCTCCTTGTTACAGCAACAGGTCGCTGGTTGGATATCAGCTCGGAGCGGGTTGGGTGGCGATGGACCGGTGGGGTAACACACTGTTGAGATTCTCCACTGGGGTGTTTGTTCTCCTCTAATAAATGAGCTGTGCCTCAGAAGACCAAGACCAGACATGATGAACGCGGAGGCTTCTGGAGGTGTGAGACGGGAGAGCAGACAGATACTCAAGACAGTTCTGGAGGGAATAATAATAGAAGAAGAAGAATACTGAAGCACTGTGATGACGGACTGATGGAGGACTGATGGAGGACTGAGACCTTTTACTATCAACACAACAACATCTCACATCTGACACAATGGAGATCTGCAGACCAACATTACTGATGCAGTCCCAGCTCAGACAGAGAAGCGGCCTGTCATTGCACTGTATTGCTGCATCTATTATAACACATTCACAGCTTTTAGGTGCACATGCTGTAATTCAGGACATGTGTTTACATCAAACACCTATTCATTCATTCATTTTCTTTTCAGCTTAGTCCCTTTATTAATCTGGGGTCGCCACAACGGAATGAACCGCCAACTTATCCAGCACGTTTTTACGCAGCGGATGGCCTTCCAGCCACATCCCATCTCTGGGAAACATCCACACACACTCATTCACACACACACACTACGGACGATTTAGCCTACCCAATTCCCCTATAGCACATGTGTTTGGACTGTGGGGGAAACCGGAGCACCTGGAGGAAACCCACACCAACACGGGGAGAACATGCAAACTCCACACAGAAACACACACTGACCCAGCCGAGACTCAAATCTGTGACCTTCTTGCTGTGAGGTGACAGCACTACCCACTGCGCCACCAGATCAAAGGCCTAGTTTAAGCTAGTTTTTTCTAATTGGATAAAAATCATACTGAGTTGGACACATATCTTCATGTCTATTTTCTAAATGTGAGCACGTTTCTGTTTCCTTTAAGCTTTATTTATGTGATCAAGTGCAAAATAAGCATAAGAAGAGGTGCATTATAGTATCATGTCAGTACTAATGCAGTGGTGTCCTGCAGCTGTACTGTACTACTTCAGTTGTGTTGCAGTAATACTGCAACAGTTTTCTCTTGTCCAACAAACTGCACGTTCCAGAAGTGAACTGAATCGGCAGGATTCCTTTAAGAAACTGCAGTGTTCTTAGTAATAAACTGCAGTAATGTTTTGTAAGGGCCCTCTCAGTTTATTTACTGTTACTTCAGCTGTACTGCAGATTCTACTGCTGTTGAACTTTCCTGCATTATATTTGCTGTTGTACTGTACTGCTTATTGCAGTGATGCAGATACAGAAATCATCGAGGAACCACACTCAGGCTCTCTCAATCTCATGATCATATGTTCTAGAAGAGGACTCTTTGGGCTGATCTGATGTGGAAAAGGAACGACAAGAGGATTATTCCCATGATGCCTTGCCAGAGAAGATCTCAGGTGTGATGTGGATGAGAACATGTGGCCAAATGCAGAAGACTACTGTTATTTTCTGTGTGTATATCATGCAGTGATGTCCTTTTGTGAATAACGTCTGGACTGCAGTATGTCTGTGCCTGTATTTATTTATTTTTTACATAAACTGTACATTTTATAAAGCTACTCTGAGATGGTCATTCATTTTTTGTATTGAATTTCTGCAGCTAAAGAAACAAAATGGCTGCCTTTACTAAAGCCAGCACAGCAGAAATGTAGAGGGGCTTCAGATATAAGGGCAGAGCTGACACATGTGTAAAATAATGCAGTGTCTAATGTCAGCTGAGGAGAGTGTCCTATTGTCAGTGTGTTATGATGGACTAAATGTGTTGTTAGACATGAAAACACATGTTTATGAAACACACGTGTGTGTGTTTTACTGTGGACGCCAATAATTACAGATCTTTAGCTTTCTTCAAAATATCCTCTTTAGTCTCCAGCAGGAGAAAGAAACTCAGAAAGGCTTGAAACTTCGCGAGGGACAGAGAATAGTGAGTGAACTGTGAGTAAAGTTGTGGGTGTGCATGATGTTTACCTGTGCTGCTCCTCCGTGTGCGGCTGCAGTGTGCTGTGTGTCCAGCAGGTGGAGCCGCAGCCCGGGGGATGACGGAGCTGCTGGCTGCATGCGGAGCTCAGCCCGGCATCAGTCCTGGAATCGCTGCTTATGGAAACATCACAAACCAGCACATGAAGCATTATACAGTCCTCACACAAGCTGTGTGCAGATAATACACACTAGCAGGCAGATGTGTGTGTTAGTGCTGCTGCTTAATTCAGAGAAAGCAAACCGGTTAGCGTGTTTCCACGGAAACGGAGCTCATGGTGGTGAAGGCGGGAAAAAAGCCCCGGCGGGAACCACAGGTTGGACAGCCAGAGTTTATTTATCAGTGAATACAACATCTGTACAACATCTGTCACATCTCAATATCAAAATAATATATCTATCATAAGGAAACACTGCTTTATCACATCACACACGGTACAGTCTGTCATGAGAATCACAGCAAAATGGCGAATACACAACAGGACAGGTGTGCTTATTAACATCAGATTCAGCTGTGTCGATCATTTCTCTTCAGCACATCTCCATATTCACAGCAGATTACAGTACAACACCAAAAACACGACAGCTAACACAGATACATGACATTACTGTGTCTGAATATCATGCAGATCAGTGTCCATCATCATCATCATCATCGTCACTGCAGTGCTAATCAGAGAGTCTGATGGTGACTGACCACTGAGAGACCAACAACAACACTGATGAAGGACCAGCAGGGAGGAATAAACAAACAAATAAATAAATATAAACAGTTAATTTCGCCATATATAGCTGATTGAGCTGAAATTCTCATTTACAGATGCTGAAGCATTTCCAGCCTGGTCTTAGCTGGTCAGGCTGGAAAATGACCAGCTAAAACCAGCTTGACCACCTAGCCAGGCTGGGAGCCCAGCCAAAACCAGCTATGTCCAGCTTAAACCAGGCTGGTCAAGCTGGTCTTAGCTGGATTTAGCTGGTCATTTTCCAGCCTGATCAGCTAAGACCAGGATGGAAAAGGCTGGAAACCAGCCTGGAAATGGCCAAAACCCCTCTAAAACCAGACTGGTCAACCAGCTAAAACCAGCCAACCAACCTAGGCTGGTTTAAGCTGGATTTTTCAGCAGGGGTCCTAAAACATCAACAATTCTCTCTATACAAAAACAAGTACAACTCATTGGGTTCATCAAAACACCTGTTTAACCCAGCGGTTGGATCGTGGACTGAAGGTCTTGAAGGCTATACACAGATTATTCCTAATTATTGTATTGATCAGATCAGTTCATTATGGTGTATGATGATAAACACACACACACACACACGCACACACACACTCAGATTAGCTGTGTGCATATATACTGATATCCTCAGCTGCTCTGACTGTACTGCGCTGATCTCCTGCTCCTGTGCTGAAGGGAGATCATTACTGTGATTAACTCTAACAACCCAGCAGGTTTATCAGACTGAATAACACTGATACTGAACACACACTGACAAACATGTTTGACTGTTTTAACCCAGCGTTGGGTCAAATTTGGAGAAGATGGGTTAACAGTGTCAGTTAAACTGAGTTGAGAAATGACTTCAGTTTGGAGTCATACTAGCTGACCCAATGCTGGGTTAAACAGCCTGGTGTATGTTAGAGTGTACACAGGGGAAGCTGAAAACACACACATATGAACCCTGCTGATCTGTGTGTGTGTGTGTGTGTGTGTGTGTGTGTGTGTGTGTGTGTGTGTGTGTGAGAAAGAACTTGTGTGCATGTGTATGAATGTGTGTAAGAGTTTGTGTGTGAGAACAAGCTTGTGTGTGTGTGTGCGTGTGTGTGTGTGTGTGAGAGAGAGAGTGAGTTTGTGAGTGTGAGACAGAGAAAGTGTGTGTGTCTGTGTGGGAAAGTTTGTGTGCGTGTGTGTGTGTGTGTGTGTGTGTGTGTAAATGTGCATGTGTATGAGTTATTAAGATCAGAGTCCACCGTTCCCCAATTCAGAAACACACACACACACACACACACACACACACACACACACACACACACACACACAAAAGCTCTCTCATCCACAAACAACAAACACACACTCTCTCACCCATAGAGAGACAGACACGCACGCAGGCAGGCACACACACACACGCACGCACACTCGAGTCTGCAGCTAGTGCAGTGTGAGCTCCAGGCTGTGGTCGCTGTGCTCGCTGCGGCTCATGTTGGTCAGGCTGGCCATCAGACTCTTCATCTTATGTGTGTAGTAATCCGTCAGCCGGAGCGCCGGCGCCACCTTCAGGCCAGTGTCCAGCGGGCAGCGGCGCACCAGGAGCTCCAGACGCTGCTGCCTCTTATAGAACAGAGAGAACTTGTTGAAGATCAGCGTGATGGGCAGCACCACCATCAGGATGCCCGCCAGGATGCAGGCTGCGGCCGTCAGCTTGCCCAGCGCAGAGGCGGGCACCACGTCTCCGTAGCCCACGGTGGTCATGCTGACGGTGGCCCACCACCAGCTGGCGGGGACGCTGCCTAGGCCCTCGCTGTCCTCCTGCTCCACGGTGTAGGCCATGACGGAGAAGAAGCAGACGCCCACGGCTAGGTACAGCAGCAGCAGGCCGACCTCCTGCAGGCTGTGGGCCAGGGTGGCACCGAGCGAGCGCAGGCCCGTGGAGTGGCGCACTAGCTGCAGAACGCGGAGCACCCGCATCAGCCGCAGCACCTGCGCCGCGCGGCCTAGGTTAACCAGCGGGCAGCTCTCCGCCAGCCGCAGCAGCAGCGCCAGGTAGAAGGGCAGCACAGACAGCAGGTCGATCAGCGTGAGTGGCTGCAGGAGGCAGCGCCGCAGGTCTGGAGCCGCAGCGAGTCTGGCCAGCAGCTCCAGGGTGAACCAGCCGATGCCCAGGCGCTCCACCGTCTCGAAACGCGGGTCCTCGTGGAGGCCGCCGGTGGCGTCACGCAGCGCAAACTCACTCATGCTGTTCAGACACATGCAGGCGATGGAGGCCAGCAGCACCAGCACAGACAGCGCGCTCAGCAGCCGGCTGCAGGCGGAGTACCCGGGGTGATCCAGAGTCAGCCACACCCTGCGGCGGAGCCTGCCCAACGGCTGTGTCTCGAACCTACCAGCGGCACTGTAGAGCTCCAGCATCTGCTCTACAGAGGAGGCGGTGCTGTGCTGCTCGCTGCGCTCCCTGGCGGGCTCCATGCGGCGGCAGTGGTAGGTGGCGCTGCAGCAGGCGTCCAGGAACAGCGCGTCGATGCCCCAGTACTCCATCTCCTGGCTGAAGGAGAAGATGCAGAGCTCGTCCATCACGTGCAGCCGGCCGGTGTTGTAGAAGTGCAGCACGTAAGGGAACAGCGCCGGGTTCCGGTCGAAGTAAAACTCCCGCTCAGACTCATCGTAGTCGTCGCAGAGCTCCAGTGCAGACTCTCTGCAGCCGCAGCGCAGCAGCCGGGCCAGACGGGTCTCAGGGAAGCGGGACAGTCTGTCGGACAGCATCCGCCGCCTGAAGCCACCCACATTGATGCGGATAGCGCCCTCCTCTGGACAACTGTGGTCCGACATCACGGAAACAGAAAGGCGGGAAAACAGCTCAGTCATGGCGCGAATGAGCAGGAGCGCGGGAGAAACGCGTGAGCAGACGCGCTGTTCCGCTCCCTCCGCATGACGGCCGACGCGTCACATCGCAGGATGAGATGTTGATGATAATGATTTACAGCTCTCAGACTCCTGCGTTTTACAGGCGCGCGCCCGACAGACGGTGACGACACCGGAAACACAGACCGGGAGCGCGAACAGCTTTACGCGCGCTTACCGACACTAAGCTCACCGCGACATCACCGGTGTCTGGAAACCGACTGACGCGAGGGTCTTGATCTAAGTGCAGGAGAGCTGTGGGTCCACATTCAGCTTGGTTTTGCTCGTAAACACACCGTGCGCGGTCAGAGACACGCGTAATGGCGGACGCTGATCTCTGTGAAGTAATGACGGGGGTGATGATGAGGGACGGAGGTGATGATGAGGGACGGGTTACCCACATACACCGCCAATAATGAGAATATTGCCTGCCTATTTATGTGTGTTTGACTGGAATCAGCTTTCAGAATAACCACTGCGACACACAGAAGCCCAATGACAGCAGAATAGAGGAGGCAGAGCTGAGCTGAGAGAAACACAGTGTGGTTTCTCCACCGCGCACTGTTGTGAGCGAGCTCTAGGCATCATAACATTCATGTTAGATTTCATCATCTGAATTGACAGATTATAGAGATCAGTGCTATTTACATGTTGGCAGAGCTGTGTGTGTGTGTGTGTGTGTGTGTGTGTTTATAAGCTAAATAAATCTGAAAGTCAAATCCCAAACAGTCTTTACTGTGGTGTTTCTTCTAATGATATCGCGCTCATTATTTCACTCTAAACATGTTGGAGTTGTATTAAGCCAGCGATGAGTCAAATTTGCACAATTAACACTCTGGGTTATTTATTTTTTTTTTTAAATTACATTCATTTTCCTTCAGCTTAGTCCCTTTATTCATCAAGGGTCGCCACAGTGGATTGAACCACCAACTATTCCAGCACGTTTTACACCCTTCCAGCTGCAAGCCAGTACTGGGAAACATCCACACACACACACACTCATACACTACGGCCAGTTGAGTTGATCAGTTCCCCTATAGCGCATGTGTTTGGACTGTGGGGGAAACCGGAGCACCCGGAGGAAACCCACACCAACACGGGGAGAACATGCAAACTCCACACAGAAACACCAACTGACCCAGCCGAGACTCGAACCAGAGACCTGAGTGCTGTGAGGCCATAGAGTTAACCACTGAGCCACCGTGACAGCCTTGAATTACATTTGTATCCCACTCATTTGGTTTGTCATATCTGACCCAGTGTTTTAATATTAATACAACCCAGCACTGATCAGAGTGGTTAAGTATGGCATGAGTTCTAAAGCAGCTGCATTCTAATAGATGCTGGGTAGTATTAACCAACGGATACATGGTGGTGCAGAGGGGAGCACGTGCCTCACAGCAAGAATATTGCTGGTTCGAGTCTCAGCTGGGTCAGTTGGTGTTTCTGTGTGGAGTTTGCATGTTCTCCCCGTGTTGGTGTGGGTTTCCTCCGGGTGCTCCGGTTTCCCCCACAGTCCAAACACATGTGCTATAGGGGAACTGATCAACTAAACTGGCCGTAGTGTATGAGTGTGTGTGTGTGAATGAGAGTGTATGGGTGTTTCCCAGTGATGGGATGTAGCTGGAAGGGCATCCGCTGTGTAAAACATATGCTGTGGTGGTTCATTCCGCTGTGGAGACCCCTGATTAATAAAGGGACTCAGCTGAAGGAGAATGAATGAATGTATTAGCCAAACTCTGGGTCAAATATGGACAAACCCAACATTTGGGATAAAAACATTTAATATAAATATAATCTGTACCAAATCTACCTTCGGGTATAAATAAAGTAACCCAACCTATCTAAAACAACCCAACGTTTGGTTTTCTAGAGTGAGGTAAATGAAGATGTTGATCAGAATATCAGGGTCATGCTGAGAAAAGCCTGGAGATACACTATAACATGTGCTGGGTTACTGAATAGACTAACCCAACAGGGTTAAAATGACAATTAAATTGAATTAAAAATAAAGGATTGGTGGGTTATTGTTATATCTGACCCAGCAACCCAGTGAAATGAGGAAAAATGTCCTTTTAACATCTCTCCCAAAATCTTTATAATAATAATAATTGACTGTCACTGTAGACCCGTCAGGCTGTTACACACACACACACACACACACACACACACACACACACACACACACACACACACACACACACACTGCGGTGATATCATGCAAGAATGTGCTGTAATGTAAGATAATAGATCTACTGTCCATCCAGCACAGCACTGATCCCGCCTCACACACACACACACACACACACTGACAGAACACTATTGTCCTGGCCTGTACAAAGAGTCCACACACGCGCACACGCACACACACACACATTCAGAAAGCCCCAGCAGTGCCTGTGTGCCCGTACCGGAGGAGCTGTATGTATATCTGCTGATCTTCTCTTGCTGTGTTCTTATGGTGTGATCCTGAATTAATGATCAATGAGTGTGTGTGTGTGTGTGTGTGTGTGTGTGTGTGTGTGTTATGGCCTGGTGTTTATGCTGGATGATGATGTGTGTGTGTGACGAATGTCAGGCTTCACACAGGCCTCAGCGCAGACACTCTGACAGATGATGTGTGTTTACTACAGGAGCTGTAGAGTTTCTCTGCAGTGTGTGTGTGTGTGTGTGTGTGTGTGTGTGTGTGTGTCATCTCAGAGATTTGTGAATGTATTTGCTGTGTGTGATCAGAGAACATCCTTCATCTGCGTCACACACATTACACCAACACACTTGAGCTCAATGTGTGTGTGTG
Source organism: Danio aesculapii (assembly GCF_903798145.1). NCBI lineage: Eukaryota > Metazoa > Chordata > Actinopteri > Cypriniformes > Danionidae > Danio > Danio aesculapii. Next base: position 210,647 of record NC_079450.1, on the reverse strand, counting down.
TGTGTGTGTGTGTGTGTGTGTGTGTGTGTGTTTTCATTAGTAGCAGTGCAGTGTGTTTGTGAATGTGCTTACACACTGTCTGTTCATGCCTTGTGGGGACGACAGGTGAAGATCCAGGATGGAGGTACAGAACATCAGTGTGGACTGCGGTCCGTAATCTGAGCTCAACTCACACTAGAGGAACTAACCTGAGATTAACTCCAGCACCGCCTCTAACCTGAGATGAACTGCAGTCAATCATCTAACGACAGGGTGTGTGTGTGTGTGTGTGTGTGTGTGTGTGTGTGTGTTTACTGCTGCAGTGTGAACAGTCAACATCACTCTTCATCTTCCTCCTCATTGTCAGGAGATCTCCATCTCTGTGAGAGCTGTATCCCTCATCTGGTGTGTGTGTGTGTGTGTGTGTGTGTGTGTGTGTGTGTGTGTGTAGGCTTATATCGTGGGCATCTGCATCGCCGTCTGCGGGAACTTCCTGATCAGCATCTCCTTGAACATCCAGGTGAAGATCAATACATGAGCAGAAGAGTCTGTGTGTGTGTGTGTGTGTGTGTGTGTATCTGACTCCTCTGTGTGCAGAAATACACACACGTGCGTCAGTCTCAGCGCGGGACACGGCCGTACTACACCAGCCGTGTGTGGTGGGTCGGGGTGCTGCTGATGGGGTTGGGGGAGCTGGGCAACTTCAGTGCGTACGGGTTCGCCCCCGCCTCGCTCATCGCTCCGCTGGGGTGTGTGTCTGTCATCGGTGAGCACACACACACACACACACTCACTCTACATACATACAGACATATACTTACAGGTGCACTCTCACTCTCTCTCTCTCTGCGGTGTGTCAGCCAGCGCCGTCATCTCTGTGGTGTTCCTCAAGGAGACTCTACGCGCTTCAGACGTCCTGGGTGAGTCCAGCTTCATCACTCCTCTGCTCATCTTCAACACTAAACACTGAAGCTCAGTTACACACACACACACACACACACACACACACACACACACAGCAGCGATTCCACCGTCAGTGTTTCGTTTACCTCAGTGATCTGATCACAGCAGTGGTTCACACTTCAGCTAATGTTCATCTCAGAGTACAGCAGAGCAGCTCCACCAGCAGCTCCACCAGCAGCTCATCCTCACACTGAAGGGTTATTCTGGGATAACCTCCGTCTGGATCTGCATTATGATCATCACACACACACACACACTGGACACTGAAGTACAGTCACACACAGCACTGATCTGAGCTCTAATCATTACTGGCGGTTTAATTAAGGTAAAGCTAGCAGAAGGAGAAGATCAGGCCTATACGAACACACTCACTATTATTATCAGCATCAAACATTCAGCATTTCAGTCACAATCAGTGTTCTGAACGGGATGTAGATCACCCTGCACTCAGAAACACAGGGACAGGTGCTCTCACTGGGGTGGTGCCTTTTCCAAAGGTACATATGTGTACTTAAAGGGTCCATATTGGGACCTCAAAGGTCTATATTAGTACCTAAACATTTCCCCAGGCACACTTTTGCACTTCTTAGGTACTAATATGAACCCTTGAGGTATTAATAAGGACCCTTTAAGGACAAATATGAACCTTTTAAGAAGGTACCACCCCAGGGACAGCTCTTGTACCTTTATTTCTGAGTGTATGAAGAACACTTCTGAGTGAAGGCAGTCATGGCTGCCATATTAAAGCAGTGCTCCAAACTGAAGTGCTCATAACAAGCCCTTATCAGTGAACTATGGTAAAGAGTACAACTGATGGACACTTCAGAAGTTGTTTGGTGTCACCCTTTACCCCCTTTGAAGCGGTCCCTGTGGAGGGTGACCCCTCAGCAGGGGTTAGGGCACAGGGATGATCCCTTCAGTATGTTACGCAGTGAGCGTTTGGCTTCAGGTGACTGTAAATGCATTGACACCAGTGTGAATCTGCGGTGCTCCCTCAGGAGGCGCTCTGGCTCTCACCGGCACCTACTTCCTGGTCACCTTTGCCCCTCACTCGTCCCCTCATGTGACGGCCAACATGGTGGAGCGCTCGCTGGTCAGCTGGACCTTCCTCATATACTTCGTAAGTGTGTTTCAGAACAGACTACAGGACAGCAACAGCAGAGAACCTGAGTCCTGTGTGTGTGTGTGTGTGTGTGTGTGTGTGCGTGTGCGCAGATGTCTGAGGTGCTGCTCTTCGCCATTCTGATGTACCTGTACAAGTGCAGGAACGTGAAGCACATCATCATCATGATGATCCTGGTGGCACTGCTGGGTGAGAACACTCATCTACACTCCATAGTCAACACTCCATAGTCAATACCTGAGAGTCAACACAACCAGCACTCGATTGTCAACACTCGATAGTCAGCAATCAAAAGTCAGCACTTGATATTCAGCACTCTATAATCAGCACTCCATAGTCAGCACTCCACAGTCAATACCTGATAGTCAACACAACCAGCACTCGATTGTCAACACTCAATAGTCAGCAATCAAAAGTCAGCACTTGATATTCAGCACTCTATAATTAGCACTTGATAGTCAGCACTCGATTGTCAGTACTCAATAGTCAGCACTCGATAGTCAGCACCCGATAGTCAGCAGTCGATAGTCAGCACTCGATAGTCAGCACTCTATAATCAGCACTCTATAATCAGCGCTCGATAGTCAGTACTCTATAATCAGCACTCTATAATCCTATAATCAGCACTCAATATTCAGCACTCTACATTCAGCACTCTATAATCAGCACTCAATATTCAGCACTCTACATTCAGCACTCTATAATCAGCACTCAATATTCAGCACTCTACATTCAGCACTCTATAATCAGCACTCGATATTCAGCACTCTACATTCAGCACTCTATAATCAGCACTCGATAGTCAGCACTTGATTGTCAGTACTCAATAGTCAGCACTTGATAGTCACCACTCTATATTCAGCACTCGATAATCAGCACTCGATTGTCAGTACTCAATAGTCAGCACTCGATAGTCAGCACTCGATATTCAGCACTCGATAGTCACCACTCAATAGTCAGCACTCGATAGTCAGTACTCGATAGTCAGCACTATAATCCTATAATCAGCACTCGATAGTCAGCACTCCATATTCAGCACTCGATAGTCAGTACTCTATAATCAGCACTCGATAGTCAGCACTCAATATTCATCACTCGATATTCAGCACTCTATAATCAGCACTCAATAGTCAGTACTATAATCCTATAATCAGCACTCGATAGTCAGCACTCGATAGTCATCACTCGATATTCAGCACTCGATATTCAGCACTCGATAGTCAGCACTTGATTGTCAGTCCTCAATAGTCAGCACTCGATAGTCAGCACCCGATAGTCAGCACTCTATAATCAGCACTCTATAATCAGCACTCTATAATCAGCACTATAATCCTATAATCAGCACTCGATAGTCAGCACTCTATAGTCAGCACTCGATACTCAGCAATCAATAGTCAGCACTCGATAGTCAGCACTATAATCAGCACTCTATACTCAGCAATCAATAGTCAGCACTCGATAGTCAGCACTATAATCAGCACTTGATAGTCAACACTCTATAATCAGCACTCAATAGTTATCACTTGATACTCAGCACTCGATAGTCAGCACTCGATAGTCAACACTCTATAATCAGCACTCCATAATCAGCACTGGATAGTTAGCACTCTGTATTTAGAACATGATAGTCAGCACACGATATTCAACACTCGATAATCAGCACTCGATAGTCAGTACTCAGTATTTAGAACACGATAGTCAGCATACGATATTCAGCACTCGATAAACAACACTCAATAGTCAACATTCAATAATCAGCACTCGATTGTCAACACTTGATAATCAACAGTGTGTAGCAGTGATGATTATGATTGCTCTGCTATTGATCGATGATTGTGTTGTTGTTGTTGTTGTGTAGCCTCGGTGACGGTGATCTCGGTGTTGTACTGATTGTGTTGTTGTTGTGTAGCCTCGGTGACGGTGATCTCGGTGTTGTGCTGATTGTGTTGTTGTGTAGCCTCGGTGACGGTGATCTCGGTGTTGTACTGATTGTGTTGTTGTTGTGTAGCCTCGGTGACGGTGATCTCGGTGTTGTACTGATTGTGTTGTTGTTGTGTAGCCTCGGTGACGGTGATCTCGGTGTTGTGCTGATTGTGTTGTTGTGTAGCCTCGGTGACGGTGATCTCGGTGTTGTGCTGATTGTGTTGTTGTGTAGCCTCGGTGACGGTGATCTCGGTGTTGTGCTGATTGTGTTGTTGTTGTGTAGCCTCGGTGACGGTGATCTCGGTGAAGGCTGTGTCTGGAATGATCACGGAGACCCTGCGCGGGAGTCACCTGCAGCTCACCTACCCTATATTCTACATCATGTTCATCATCATGATCACTTCCTGTGCATTCCAGATCAAGTGAGTCTGTCTCTCTCTCACACACACACACACACACACACACACACACACACACACACACACACACACACACATTTATTTATCTGTGACTATACGGTTTCTCTGGTGTGTGTGTGTGTGTAGGTTTCTGAATGAGGCCATGAAGCTCTTCGACGCCACAGAGATCGTCCCCATCAACTACGTGTTCTTCACCGCCAGTGCTGTCGTGGCCGGTCAGATCAACACACACACAAACAACAACACAATAAACACACAAACACTGAATACACACAATAACGTCAGACGTGTGTGTGTGTGTGTTCAGGCATTCTGTTCTATGAGGAGTTTTACGGCATCTCTCTGGTTCACGTCCTCATGTTCGGTGTCGGGTGAGCAGCTCTCCTCAGTTACAGCGTCTCCATTTAACACTAGATTCACTGCTGCCGCGTGTGTGTGTAACATGTGTGTGTGTGTGTGTGTGTGTTATATACAGTTGTATGCAGTAGCATAGGCCCTCTCTGTGCTCTTTCTTTATTAGAGGAGATCACAGTGATTTGTCTCTGGGTTTCTGGTGAAAGCTGGATAATGTGGTGTTATTCAGACACAGATCTGCAGTGTAGTCAGTGCTGACGTGTGTGAGGTTACACTGAGACTGAACTACAGGCTGTGCAGAAGTCTGTGCACCTCTCTTCTGTCTGGATCTGTACACCTGTAGTCTCTGAATGCTGAGGGACTCGGTGAACATTAACTATCCTCACACACACGACCCGCCAGTCATGAAGAGGGAGATGTCAGACGGCTGATGGCTACCTGTGCTTCTCCTTATGGTCAATCTGAATACAGCAACATGGGAACCTCAGAAGATCTTCCTGATGAGCTAAACACTAGGATAATCCACCAACATGCGTTAGGAGAGGGCTGCAGACAGCTCTCACAGAGGGTTAAAGTCTCCATCTCCACAGTCAGAGATATAGGAAGATAATGGAAGACCACAGGAGCAGCTCTGGTGAAGGAGAGATGTGCTGGACCAACATCTGAAGGTAAAGGAGAAGAATGGTTAGAATGATCACAGACCACCTCCTCCACAGAGCTCCAGGATCATCTCGCTCCACAGTCCAGCAGACTCCTCACACAGAGCAGCTCAATGGAGGAAGGAGATGCAGAAGAAGACTTCTCTGTGTTCAGCCAATGAGAAGAGCCGTCTGAGGTGTGCAAAGACTCATCTGCACACACCTGAATCATTCTGGAGGAATACTCTGTGGACAGATGCCACAACCACAGGAGCTTTACATGATGGAGAAGAACACAGCTTCAGGAGAACCTGCTCCTGCTGTAAGATATGCTGGAGGCTCCATCATGCTGTGTGGACGTGTGGCCAGCACAGCTACTGGACACCCTGTCAGAGTTGAAGGCTGCATGGACTCACCCAGCATCAGCAGATTCTGGAGAACACTGTTCAGGAGTCAGTCAAGAGGCTGAAGATATGGCAGGGTTAGATGTTTCAGCAGGACGATGACCCAAAGCACAGCTCCAGATCTACAAAGGAGTTCATGCTTAGACACCATACAATGATCTAGAATGGCCAGCCCAGTCCCCAGAGCTGAACATCATTAAACATCTGTGGATTGATTTGTGAAGGGCTGTTCACACTCGGCACTCATCAGACCTGACTGAACTGGAGGAGTTCTGCAGAATGGCCCACAATGCCTTCAGCGAGAGTTCAGGGACTCATCCTGGACTATGAGAAGCGTCTACAGGTGGATCTTCCAGCTAAAGGGGTCTCTACAGAACACTGATGTCATTATTCTGTTGGGCTGCAGAAATATACACACCTGGCAGCGTGATGTCAGAGCTGAAGAGCTGTAACGCATATCCAGATCAAACTGCTCATCTGAAAGGCCAACAGGCTATGGGGTGCACAAACTTTAGCATAAGACTGTATATAATCTGTATGTGTGTGTGTATATATATATATAATCTGTGTGTGTGTGTGTGTGTATATATATATAATCTGTGTGTGTGTGTGTGTGTGTGTATAAATATATAATCTGTGTGTGTGTGTGTGTGTATATATATATAATCTGTGTGTGTGTGTGTGTATATATATATAATCTGTGTGTGTGTGTGTGTGTGTGTATAAATATATATAATCTGTGTGTGTGTGTGTGTGTATATATATATAATCTGTGTGTGTGTGTGTGTGTGTGTATAAATATATAATCTGTGTGTGTGTGTGTGTGTATATATATATAATCTGTGTGTGTGTGTGTGTGTATATATATAATCTGTGTGTGTGTGTGTGTGTGTGTATAAATATATAATCTGTGTGTGTGTGTGTGTGTATATATATATAATCTGTGTGTGTGTGTGTGTGTATATATATATAATCTGTGTGTGTGTGTGTGTGTGTGTGTATAAATATATATAATCTGTGTGTGTATATAAGGTGTCTGCTGGCGTTCACTGGAGTGTTCCTGATCGCTCGAGCTCGACCCAGGATAAAGATGGACAGTGTGTTCATCTCCATGGGGCAGATGCCAGGTAAGTGTGTGTGTGTGTGTGTGTGTGTGTGTTAGGCATGGGATGATACCCGTTTTCAAGGTATACTGCTGTTTAGAAAAGTCAAAGTTTTAAAGCCACCAAAGTTTTCTGCTAGAGCGTTCCTGAGGTGTGTGTCCGATTTATTATTCGTCTTTGAGGACAGCAGGATCTCCAGCAGACAAATACCTGAAGACGCTGTTTTAAAGAGTAAAGAAACGCGTGTGTGAAACTAATGAAGACAGCAGAAGTCAATCACTCATCTAGTCTGACATGTTTACTGCTCCAGAATATCCTAAACGCTTCTCAAAATAAACTATCTTGTGCTGAAAGGAGAGAGAAGGTTTAGTTTTAGCCAGACATCTAAACATCCCGTCAGAATCTTACACCAGCTCATGCCTAGTGTGTGTGTAGTAAGTGTGTGTGTGCACTGAGTCTGCATCTGCTGTGCGTTTCAGGGAAGAGCTGTACAGATAAAGTGCAGCCGCAGACGGACGACAGTAAATACGGGACCCTGGCGTCTAAATTCTCCTGCAGCAGCTCAAACACACCAGACGAGCTGTAACAGCGCCACCTGCAGGACAGAACAGCACTAACAGCGTGTGTGTGTGTGTGAATGCATAACCCAGGGCAGCAGAAGTGTTGTGTTTTCATAATAAAGGAGTGTGATGTGAACAGCGTCTGATGGTTAGTGTGGAGAATAATTTATTTACACACGATGGACCTGCTGGAAGAACATCAGCTCACCTGAGGAGAGCTGATCAAACACAGATGAGCTCAAATTCAAACACACACCGTCAGTAAATAAAGGGTCTGTTCACGCAAACATGAAGCTTGTGCATTAGTTTCTGTCCCTCCTGCTGCTCCTCTGAGCTCGACAGACTCTAATGCAGCGGTTTGAGCTGAATGTGACGCTCACAGTGCAGGACACACCAAACACACCCTCAGAACAGTGTTTAGAGTCCAGCTGTGATCACGGGACGCTCCAGATACACTTGAGGGACAGACAGAAAACCACACATGCATGTCGTGCTGCTGACTCTGAGTGCACTAAATGCAGGAGAGTATGGATGAATACAGCCATTTTACAGACCAGAGTTCCCCAGCAGAGGGCGCTGTAGACCTGCTTTAAACACAGAGCAGGGCTGTCCAAACTCAGTCCTGGAGAGTTTAGCTCCAACCCTAATCAAACACACCTCACCTAGCTAACCTCACCTAGAAACGTCCTGGCAGGTGTGTTGAAGCAAGTTGGAGCCAAACTCAGCAGGACACCGGCCCTCCAGGACCGAGTTTGGACACCCCTTGCTTAAAGTCAATTGAAGAGAGGATCACAACGCATTTAGACACACTCAATCAGTGCACTGAGTTCATATGAACACACACACACACACACACACACACACACACACACACACACACACTGCATGTTCTGAAGGTGTGTTTGGTGTTTACTACACCGTGAGCAGCTCTGCAGAATCCTCATATGTGTGTGTGTGTGTGTGTGTGTGTGTGTGTGCGCGTGCGTGTGTGTGTGTGTGTGAACAGACCCTTTCAGATAAAGCAAATCAAATCTCCAGCAGATAAATAATCCAAACTAATAAAGGCAGCCATCTTAGAGCTGCGTCTCCAGCGGGTGTGGAGTGTGTCCTGATCTGAGCGCAGCTGTAGTGTGTGTGTGTGTGTGTGTGTGTGTGTGTTTCAGCTGTCGATGTAGACGTGAGCGTAGCGGTACTGCAGTGAGGACGGGTTGCGCAGGAGAACGAGGCTGCGCTGGTGCTGGATCATCATCTGCAGGAGTCCGCTGAGGCTGATGAAGGCCAGAGCCTCCCCGCGGCCGGAGCTCAGGCTGAAATCCCCCTGCTGGACCCAGCCCAGTGTGCGCCGGCTGCAGTGGGACACCACGCTCCGGGACCCCTTGCTCTCCGGCTGCGGGTCGGGGTGTTGGGGCTCCTTTGGGCCGCTGCTCTGGCCGTCCGACAGCTGCTGGAGGTCAGAGGTCGTAGGCACACACACTGCGGCGTGCAGCTCCGGCCGGCCCTTACCCAGCAGCCGCAGCCTCACCCACAGCAGCGCCCCCCGGTGCTCCTGATGCAGCGCTGCAGCCGCCGCAGGGGTCAGCGCAGACGCAGACGAACACCACGCAGACAGCTGCCGCAGCACCGACACACTCCTGAACACACAGAACACACAGGGCTCAGCTACTGCGATATGAAGCACAGTTAAACACAACAGCTGATGATCTTCAGTCACCAGAGCGGAGCCGTAATGGCGGATACACAGCACAACCTGCTCATATCACACATCAACTGAATAAAGCAGAGATATGATCATAAACGGGTCACTGTGGACACTTGCTCTCCATATTCTGCTGTTCTTCAGTCATGTTAACCCCTCATGTTCCTGTCAGAGCTGTAATTCAGCCATGTTTACCTTTATCTTGTGGATATTCCTCAGAGATTCACTCACTGCTGATGGTATTAGTGTCTGCTTTTAGATCCAGTCTTGGTTTGTTTTGCTCTGATTAATGTTTGCTGGTAGGGGAAATCTACTGGTTCACACTTTGAACACGGTCTCTCACACACACACTGATACACAGAGTTCAGCGCCTCATAGACAGGGATGAGGAGGGACGGAGCAACAGCAGGTAAACCACTACACAATCCTGCCGTTTACTCTTTATCCAGCTTGACAAGTTAGCATTAGCTCATTTACCCTTAGCAGCATGATGCGAAAAAGTCAAGCTGAGCTTTGGCTGGTGCTGAGCCTGAGACAGACATGTCGTATTATCCCAGTTCTGCAGTGTTTTAACCACACAGTGCTTATTATAAACATAACGATGTGTTTTATTCATATCAGATCCACACGGTGACCGTAACTATAAAGCTGAATCTATTCTCCTAGTTCACCAGACACTCGTATTGTGGGAGTAACTGGTGGATTTACGTGCTGAACCCTGACTGAATCAATGTGTGTTCTGCTTTCATGAATGAGACAGACGAGCGGCTGCAAGTAAACATGGCGATGTCCATCTCGCGCTATAGATCACAATGAAGATCATCTATACCGCCTCTTAAAACCCACTCCACCGTTATTGTGAACTGGAATATGAGGAAGATGATGAGCGTGTGAATGTTGAATGTAAACAGTAAAGCAGAATAAAAGGGCTTCATCTGTCCTACAGCGGTGTCACATGACAAACATGAGGCGTCACCATGATGACATTAAGAGTGAACGCTCTAAAATAATGATCGACTAGCAGAACAGACTCCTGGGGCAGAGAGAGTGTGTTAAAGTCAGCAGTGAAAGAGTTAATAACAGCAGTAAAGCAGCGCTGGGAGAGTTCCTCTACACTAAAGACATGCTTTCATTCACTCGCCTATTCTGGATCCTTCAGTTCTCCATCTGTAGTCATGTAGAGCTGCACATAAAGCCTTTCTTACTCAGTCATTTAGCCTCGTCTCCAGTCCAAACATCTAAACCATCTTAAATCAAGACGAGACCAGAGAAACGGCATGAGGGAATGAAGATGCTGAACACTTCTGTGTGAGATTATCTCTCATTAAGATTATTTTCTCACCTCACTGGCTAATCATTTAGCTTAAGTAAACTAGACTACATGTGAGGAGTTTTCATGTGTCTAGTGTGCATCTCCATTTAAAAATGTTTAGATTCTCTGACAAAACTACTAACTTCATTATTATTATTATTATTAGGCTGGCTTGTCAAAGCCAACCTACTGTTATCCTATTTAAACTTATTATTTATTTATTTTTTTTTTCTTCTGAGACTAAATTTGCAAGACTATCTCCTCCTAGAGCTTTCGAGCTATGACCACCAAACTCGCACCAGACCTCCAAACTATTCTGACTCGCGTTGCTATATCTTTTCCAACTGATCCGACTTTCGGTTTTCCGAAAAACGTCCCGGGACCACCGGAAAAATCCCATAGACTTAACATAGGATCAAACTTTGTGAGCTCATAACTCTGCGTCAGACTGTCGCACAGACTTCTAACTGGGCTCATTTAACTCAGATTATCAATCTGCCAATGACTGATCACCTTTAAACTTTCTAGCCACGCCCTAGCAACCACTTTTGGACCCTAGAAACTGTCCCATAGACTTCCATTGCAAAAGACTGCCATTGACTTAACATTGAATCAAACTCTGTGAGCTCATAACTCTGCATCAGACTGTCATACAGACTAATGGCTAAGCTCATTTAACTCAGACTACCAAACTCCCAATCACTGATGAGCTTTTAACTTTCTAGCCACACCCTAACTACCAGATACTGCACCCTAGCAACAACTGTCCCATAGACTTCCATTGCAAAAGACTGTCATTGACTTAACATTAGATCAAACTTTGTGACCTCATAGCTTTCCATCAGACTGTCATACTTATGGGTGAGCTTTATCTATCTATCTATCTATCTATCTATCTATCTATCTATCTATCTATCTATCTATCTATCTATCTATCTATCTATCTATCTATCTATCTATCTATCTATCTATCTATCTATCTATCTATCTATCTATCTATCTATCTATCTATCTATCTATCTATCTATCTATCTATCTATCTATCATGCTAATTTGTGCTAGAATCATGCTAGTAACATGCGAATTCATGCTAGTAACATGCGAATTCATGCTAGTAACATGCTAATTCATGCTAGAATCATGCTAGTAACATGCTAATTAATGCTAGAATCATGCTAGTAACATGCGAATTCATGCTAGTAACATGCTAATTCATGGTAGAATCATGTTAGTAACATGCTAATTCATGCTAGAATCATGCTAGTAACATGCTAATTCATGCTAGAATCATGCTAGTAACATGCTAATTCATGCTAGAATCATGTTAGTAACATGCTAATTCATGCTAGAATCATGCTAGTAACATGCTAATTAATGCTAGAATCATGCTAGTAACATGCTAATTAATGCTACAATCATGCTAGTAACATGCTAATTCATGCTAGAAACATGCTAGTAACATTCTAATTCGTGCTCGAATCATGCTAGTAACATGCTAATTCATGCTAGAATCATGCTAGTAACATGCTAATTCATGCTAGAATCATGCTAGTAACATGCTAGATCATGCTAGTAACATGCTAATTCATGCTAGAATCTTGGCAGTAACATGCTAATTCATGCTAGAATCTTGCTAGTAACATGCTAATTCATGCTAGAATCTTGCTAGTAACATGCTAATTCATGCTAGAATCATGCTAGTTCATGCTAGAATCATGCTAGTTCATGCTAGAATCATGCTAGTAACATGCTAATTCATGCTAGAATCCTGCTAGTAACATGCTAATTCATGCTAGAATCCTGCTAGTAACATGCTAATTCATGCTAGAATCATGCTAGTAACATGCTAATTCATGCTAGAATCATGCTAGTTCATGCTAGAATCATGCTAGTAACATGCTAATTCATGCTAGAATCCTGCTAGTAACATGCTAATTCATGCTAGAATCCTGCTAGTAACATGCTAATTCATGCTAGAATCATGCTAGTAACATGCTAATTCATGCTAGAATCATGCTAGTAACATGCTAATTCATGCTAGAATCATGCTAGTAACATGCTAATTCATGCTAGAATCATGCTAGTAACATGCTAATTCATGCTAGAATCATGCTAGTAACATGCTAATTCATGCTAGAATCATGCTAGTAACATGCTAATTCATGCTAGAATCATGCTAGTAACATGCTAGATCATGCTAGTAACATGCTAATTCATGCTAGAATCTTGGCAGTAACATGCTAATTCATGCTAGAATCTTGCTAGTAACATGCTAATTCATGCTAGAATCATGCTAGTAACATGCTAATTCATGCTAGAATCATGCTAGTAACATGCTAATTCATGCTAGAATCCTGCTAGTAACATGCTAATTCATGCTAGAATCATGCTAGTAACATGCTAATTTATGCTAGAATCATGGTAGTAACATGCTAATTCATGCTAGAAACATGCTAGTAACATGCTAATTCATGCTAGAATCATGCTAGTAACATGCTAATTCATGCTAGAATCATGCTAGTAACATGCTAATTCATGCTAGAATCATGCTAGTAACATGCTAGATCATGCTAGTAACATGCTAATTCATGCTAGAATCTTGGCAGTAACATGCTAATTCCTGCTAGAATCTTGCTAGTAACATGCTAATTCATGCTAGAATCATGCTAGTAACATGCTAATTCATGCTAGAATCATGCTAGTAACATGCTAATTCATGCTAGAATCCTGCTAGTAACATGCTAATTCATGCTAGAATCATGCTAGTAACATGCTAATTTATGCTAGAATCATGGTAGTAACATGCTAATTCATGCTAGAAACATGCTAGTAACATGCTAATTCATGCTAGAATCATGCTAGTAACATGCTAATTCATGCTAGAATCATGCTAATAACATGCTACTTCATGCTAGAATCAGGCTAATAACATGCTAATTCATCTATCTAACCTTTTTCAAACTATTTTATCTATCTATCTATCTATCTATCTATCTATCTATCTATCTATCTATCCATCTATCCATCCATCTATCCATCCATCCATCTATCTATCCATCTATCTATCCATCTATCTATCTATCTATCTATCTATCTATCTATCTATCTATCTATCTATCTATCTATCTATCTATCTATCTATCTATCTATCTATCTATCTATCTATCCATCTATCTATCTATCTATCTATCTCTCTATCTTAAATATATACATTTTAAAACTGTTTAAACTAAATAAACTATTACCAAGGCTTTGTCAAGCCAGCCTCAAAGTTTGTCTCGACGAACTTTAATAATCTAGTTACTACTACAGCAGCTCAGGGATGAGCTTTTTTGAATAAAGCGTTGGCTTTTATTTATTTACTTTTTATCTGATTCATCAAAAAAAATAATCAATTATTTAAAAAATCATTAGTTGCAGCCCTAACACACACACACACACACACACACACACACGTGTAACGGTTAGTACTCGGTTTCCTCTACGTTGTGTACTGTACAGATGAGACCTGACACCCAATCACGCCTTGAACAGATCACTTTATTCTGGTAAACAGAGTAAAACCACAGTGATCAGTTTCGGCAGTCTAACATGTCGTCCACGACCACTCTCTTGGCTGGCGCGAATAATAATGACCTGTCCGGAACTAGTTAATAACATGCCACTAGCCAATAAACAGAGAGGGGGGTCATTCAGAATTAAAGGGCCATGTTCATAAAATAAAAGCAAGTGGAAGCATTTTTATAACCTGTTACACACGCACGCAACAGCGGTCTGCAGTAAAGGAGAGATTTAATGCTGAAGCAACTCAATGGTGCTGAAATGAGGCAGCAGTCATAGTAAAGGGTCGGTCCGTGTCTCTTTTGGTCATTAGATTTTCATTTCAGAACAGAATATTGAAAAACGAGCCGTCTTTTGAGTTTCCTTTTAAAATTTTGAGGCCGGATGTTGTCGTTTATGGACAGACAGAGCTCTGAGATTGACTGAGTTGGAGTGTAGAAGCGGAGCGCTGACGTTATAGGACATTAAAACAACAAAAGGCCGTCTCTGAGGGAGGAAGACATGACCGCTGCAAAACTAAAGCACATATAAAGGTAAAGTCAAGGGGTTAATCAAGCTATACTACCAGCTAGCTAAACAGTTATAACGCTAGTTTAGATGCTGTCAGCTATGTTTATACACAAACACCTATCTGTCTATCTATCTATCTATCTGTCTGTCTGTCTGTCTGTCTGTCTGTCTATCTATCTGTGTGTCTATCTATCTATCTATCTATCTATCTATCTATCTATCTGTGTGTCTATCTGTGTGTCTATCTGTGTGTCTATCTATCTATCTATCTATCTATCTATCTATCTATCCGTCCGTCCGTCCATCTGTCTATCTATCGTGTGAGTGTGTGTATGTGAGTTGTATCTGACCTGAGAACAGTGAACTCCACAGGGGCAGCTCTAGTCGGTGTTTCTCTGTCCAGCTCCACAAGCTCCGCCCACTCATCCACCAGCTGTTGCCATGGGCAACGGAACGGCGCCACACAGCCGTGTTTGACGTAGTTTGTGCGTTTGGAGGGAGGACGCCTGAAACAGAGGAGCGTCAGGACGGAGACACACACATGCAGGAGTGTAGAACACACACACACACACACACACACACACACCTCTTAAACTTCTCCAGAAGCTCCGCCTCCTGCTCTGATTGACAGCGCTCTCCCGCAGGGCAGTCTGGGTAATCGTGAGGGAAGTGCGGCTGAGCCATGAACTGAGCGTGTTTAACACTCATGTGGAGACCGCCGACACGCACACCGCGATACACCTGCAGTACACACACACACACACACACACACACACACAAGATTACACAGAGCGCCTGCTGTGTGAACTGGCCAATCATGTGGAGAGAAAACACTGATCCCTTCTGATTGGCTGGAGAGTCTCTGGTTCAGGATCAGTTCTAGAGCAGGAAAACACTGCAGAGCTTGTTCATTACTGTGTGTGTGTGTGTGTGTGTGTGTGTGTGTGTGTGTGTGTGTGTCGTACCAGAGGCACCCAGAAGGCCATGGCCCAGCCCTTGGGCAGCAGCAGGTCCCAGCCGGAGCCCCAGCGCAGACGCTCCTGTCCACACACACGGCCCGGCTGATGGAGGAGCAGCAGCGGCACCGCACACACACCTGACACACACACTGCAGAGCCCGGCACCAGCACATCACTGCGCACGCTATTCAACTCCTGACACACACATACACAAGAATGCACACGCACGCACGCACGCACGCACGCACGCACACCATTACTCATGAAAAACATGACAGAGTCTCTTATGTATGATCTTTATGCTTGTGCTGATCACGTGTGTGTGTGTGTGTGTGTACCTGCTCAGACAATCGGCTATTTGTCACATGATCCCGGACAGACATATCCCACAATGCACTCTGACTGCAGTGAGCGGGAACTCCTCTGAGTGTCAGATCTCTGGCATGAGAAGACTCTAACACACACACACACACACACACATTGAACACAAATCATAGACACAAACATACATAGACACACACACACACACACACACACACACACACGCGCACACACATGAACAAATCATAGACACAAACACACACACACACACACACACACACTCAGGCAAACAGAAATGTGTGCGTCCGTGTGTAAGCAGCAATACGTTGTTGTAAAAGCAGTAGAGCAGTGTGGAGTCAGTGTGATGTGTCAGTGTGTTATCAAGCGTCACCCTCCCGCTCTCCCTCGTGAAGCTGATACTGACGTAACTGAATCTGCAACTCATGGAAATCCCGCTAGTCCTGCTCCATAATAGAGCAGAACCATTTTGATGTATATAGCTAATATCAGCCTTCATGACAGCTGTGGGGGGGGGGGGGTGAATTTATTATAACTCATCCGTTTCCTTTATATTAAATCTGCATAATTAAGGGCGTGGCCACTTGAGTGACAGCTGGGTCTGGCTGGTCGTCAGGTCACCTCAGCTGATTCCGGCTGATGAGCTGCTGAACTCTTCATCTTCATCGTATTATAGTGTTGTGTTATGGGGCTTTACACAGTCAGTCTCCTTTTGGGATTATTTCCTACAATGATCAGATGATATGGCATGCTGTGTGCACTTAACCGTCCTCCATTTCCCAGCTGAGTGAAGTTATACTCTTATACACCATCTCTATAAATGTATCAGTGTAATTTAAGATCATTCATCATTTATAATGTGCTTTAGAGCTGTAATGCCCTCCAGAATCTGCCAGATTGATCAGCTGTAGGCTCTAGATCAGTCATCTGAAGCGTTGTCCTACAGTGTTCTGCTGGAGTTCAGCAATAGTCCTGCATTCACTAACACACACACACACACACACACACTCTATATCTGAAGTGTTTGGTGTTTTCCTCCTGTAGAGAAACGTCATCAGAGCAATGTTTAGTGGCTCGATGTGTTACAGCAGTGTTTTTAAAAGACTTTATTGATCTAGAGATCAGCCAAGCACATGTGGTCAGAACACAAGCGAGTCGCAGGTAATGAAGTGTTCAGTGTTTCCCCCATAGGAAAGCCAGTTTAAGCAGAATGCCAGCAGGCGCCTTTAGCTCCGCCTCTTTGCCCTTATTTGGTCACCCCCGGTGGGTGCGATGACGCGCAAACAAAATGGCAATGGTTGGCCACGCCCACTTGTAGCTTCATTTGCACTCTTCAGAAACCTGTGGGTGACGTCACGGACGCTACGTCCAGATCTCTACAGTCTGGATTTTTATATGATTATGATCAGAGATGTGCTGAGAAATCTGCTCTCTGTTAAACAGAAAATGGGGAAAAATAAACAGGGGGGGCTAATAATTCTGATTTCAGCTGTACATCTTCTGTAAGGGAAGGGTTCACTCTCAGTGTCATATCCGGTATTAAAAATGGTATCAATATAAGTTATTAGATTTAAGAGGGGGGCATTTACGTCAGGGGGCACAAACTCATGTACAGGTACGTGTGGGCACACAGCGAGTTTTAGAAGTCTAAAGTTTAAATAATATGATGATGATCTTATTTTGACTAATGGCTCCTGATAATAAAGCAGAAACAAGGGATGAAGTCAGGGAGGTTAGAATAAACCTAATTCTTGACCAGGAGATGGACAACACAACACACATAACTCTATTAAACATATATATTGTGTTCTACAGAACTGTCTTAATGATTTCATTCTAATGAGATGAATATGTTTATGCAAACGATTTCTTAAATGATCTTAGCATATCACTTCAGTTGTGTCTTTACATTGTTTTGCAGTTACATTTATTTATTTAAAACAGAACAGTGGGATAATAATAATGATAAATAATCTTATTTATAATAAATCATTTATTAAAAGTATTTATTAAAATATTATAATTAACAATTTTTATATATTTATAAACAAACAGGGATATGGCTTGATGTGGGCGGGTCTTGATTGGCATGGGGGCGGAGCATACATTCTCACTCTAAGCTAAAACCAGAAGTTGTCCGCCCTGTATATCTGTGCATTAAAGGGTCATGAAACCCTCTCTTTCAGTCCAGTCTACCTCAGAATATTGTAAGAATGCTCCATGATGGGTGTGGAGCTCTGAGCAGAGGGAGGAGTGGGCATGGCCAGCAGAGCAGGGGAGAGACTGTCAGTCGGCTCACAAAACGAGACCCAAACCGTGAGGAGACGCATGATTTTACAGTTTACACAGTTACAATGCAAAGAAATAAACAGTCACTTAAAGGTGATGCTTAACACACACACACACACGCACACACACACAGACACACACACACACGCACACACACAAACACGCACACACACACGTGCACACACACGCGCACACGCACACACACACGCGCACACACACGCGCACACACACGCGCACACACACGCGCACACACACGCGCACACACACGCGCACACACACACACACACACACACACACGTTATCATCTCAAAACAAGTACTCCAGGGGGTCTTGAACCTTTAATCATCTGCTGATAATGCTACAAACTGCTGCACACTGCAGATCAATATCTACTTTACACACACACCTCTGTCAAAGGAAAGACAGTAAAGGAGTGTGTGTTTCCTGTGTGGTGTGTGTGAGAGAGAATCTCAGACCCTGCCAGGATTCGAACCTGGATCATCTGCATGGAGACGCAGCGGCTCCCAGAGCTCAGGGCCAAACACACACACACACACACACACACACACACACACACACACCTGTACAATATAAAACATTTCTAATCTAATATAATCTGTGTTGCAGCAGGTAGGTGTGTGTGTGTGTGCGTGTGCGTGTGCGTGTGTGTGTGTGTGTGTGTGTGTGTACCTGTGCTGATGCACTGCAGGTCCGGCACTGTTTTACCGCGTCTCTGAGGTAAAGTGAGTCTGGGGTCACTGACAGTCAGCCCCAACACACAGCCTGCTGGGAGCTCTGCTGTTGAACACACTCCTGCAACACACACACTGAGTCAGGCGCCTGCGTTCTGCACACAGGTGTACGAGTGTGTGTGTGTGTGTTTATGCATGTTCACCTCTGAGCTGTGTGAACGCGTCCGCCTGCTGCTGATGGAGATCCGCGTCCACACACACTCCTCTCAGCGCCTCCTGCACAAACAGCCAATCAGCAGCTGCTCATCAACATGTGTGATGTCATCAGCAATCTCTCACCTCATTGGCTGCATGAAGCGTGTCTGTGAGCACCAGGTGAGCCAGTGGACCAATCAGACGGAAGCGCACGAGCTCCATGGTAAGGTCACTGGACAGGGATGATCACAGTAAACAAGAGGAACAGTGGCGGAGGGACACACACACACACGCACGCACGCACGCACGCACGCACGCACGCACGCACGCACGCACGCACGCACGCACGCACGCACGCACGCACACACGCACACACACACGCACACACGCACACACGCACGCACACGCACACGCACACATACTATTATTAATCTGAGCAAATAAAGGGTGGGATGGTGGCGCAGTGGTCAGCACTGTGGCCTCACAGCACTCAGGTCTCTGGTTCGAGTCTCAGCTGGGTCAGTGTGTGTTCCTGTGTGGAGTTTGCATGTTCTCCCCGTGTTGGTGTGGGTTTCCTCCGGGTGCTCCGGTTTCCCCCACAGTCCAAACACATGCACTATAGGGGAACTGATCAACTCAACTGGCCGTAGTGTATGAGTGTGTGTGTGGGAGTGTGAGTGTGAGTGAGTGTGTGTGTGTGTGTGTGTGTGTGTGTGTGTGTGTGTGTGCCTGCATTGAGGAGATCAGCTTCCACTCATCTACAGTGTGTGTGTGTGTACCTGATAGTGATGTGTGTGTCTGCAGACTCCCAGCGCACAGGATCCCCGACCGCACGCGTCCCGTCCCCTAGCAGCCGCTTAGCAGGAAGTTCAGCAGCGTCTGCAGTGCACTTCCTCTTCCTGTTCCTCAGCGCATCCACAGCAGTGGCAGAAGAGGAAGAGTCTTCACACACACTCTGACAGCACTGACACACCGCCTGCAGCTCCGGCAGCACGTCCTGACACACACACACACCTGATCAATACACACTGCAGTACATGATAATAGTGATGCACATGTGGCAGCATTTCTCACACACGCACGCACGCATGCACGCACACAGTTAAAATAAAATCCAGTATTAGTTTAGTAAAGACATGCCCTCTCTCTCCATATTAACTGAAATATATGTACACAGCACATCTAGAGCTTGTGTTTCCTTTACTAATGTTATTGAGAATATGACAGATCCTATTCTGAATCATAACATCACTATCAAAAGCTGACACTGTTCTAATCTCATCTATAACTCATATGAATAAATAAATCAGCAGGCCATTTATTAAGAAATTAAATGTAATGTTATATATTAGGAAATGAAACTCATCCTACTTTAATAATAATATTGATGATGATGATTATATTTGTTTATTTATGTTTTGTCTACTTTTACTATGTGACTGATGTAAACCACAGCAGAACTGTTCTACCCAGCAGGCCCATGTCATCTACAGTACAGATAATCAATAACCCACTATAGATTAAAGCGTTAGCGTCGTCTGCTGTGTGTTTTGCTTTTACAAGCTTTGGAGACGTATAATATAAATTCCACTTTTAATAACAGCTCACTTACAGCTTTCATCATGAGG
>NC_079450.1:180000-185000 GCF_903798145.1 Danio aesculapii | reverse complement strand
GATTAGGACACAACCTGGGGGTCAGAACATAGGGCCCTTAGAGCCAGCTATAGTATATGGGGGTCAGAGAAAAGGACAATCAGGACCAGATAGAACAGCTTGGCACTCAGAACACAGGACTGGAACATCAGCCTACTGTCATACGCTACAACGCCTGTGTTTTTTGTTGCAAAGTTAACCATGACAAAGTCTCCCACAGACAGATCTGTGTTTCTTGGACACTACTCTCATCCTTAGAGCTCTCTTTGTCAGAAACGTTATGAACTGAGACAGGGACATCCCTTTTCTCAGAGCTGCTAACAATGATTTGCCTTTTGGGTTGCTTTCTTTGTTCCAGTTTTTCCTTGTATTTGCGATTCTTTTGCTTTTTCCCTGCTAGTTTTTTATTATTATTATTATTTTGTCTTTCTCTATAGGCCTTTTCAATTGTCACACGGTTTCATTCGGATTGCGGGCGACATATGGTAGCATCTCATAAGGAGGCCCATATCCAGGTTGGCTGGAAACACATGGCACATCCATGTAGACTGAGCAGTGAATGGATTAGCATCAGTGAGAGCATTATCTGCAGGTGGATCATCTGCAGAGGGTGGACCATGCAAATCTTCTGTAGAGGCAGGCTGGAGCTCAGGATTTGGCCAGTCTGACACCATGAACAGTGCAAATGCTTTATCAAGCAAAATGTCTTGGTTATATGGAAAACAATTCCAGTGGACCTAAATCCAGAAGTCATTTTGTCACAACTACTCACGTTACTGTAATTCAGCAGATGTTTGGGGTATTTGTACTTTCATGAGTAGAATTTTAAGTCTGTAATTTAGCTGAGTAATCTGCTTCATTTTAAAATCACATTTCATTATAGAGTACTGTAATTTAATTCATATTTCAACCACGCACTGACCAGCATTTCAGCAGCCAATAAAAACTGCTCATCTTAACGGACCAATGAAAAGCCTGGTACATCATTTAAACTGAAAAACACGTTCAGGCTACTGCAGATTTACATGAGCTGACCGTCATCATACAGTCAAAGTTATCGATTGACATATGGAGATTCAAGACAGCAATAATGAATCAAATAAACATTATAGAGCCGAGCCTCACTATACGCAGCCCATACCGCCGAACCACCAGGGGCCGCCCTTTGCTCTTAAATATGAGTCTGTTCTGTGCTTTCACTTTGTTTCAGCATGAAAACACTGAAATAAACACAAAAACAGCAGGATTCCCTTTCCTTTTCAGTACAGGTGCCGTCTCCCCTTCATACACAATCCTCAAAACAGTCCTATAGCGGTGCGTGACTGTCAGCTGACGCGCTCCATACTGATAAACAGACACTGCTTCCCAAACAGATTCTGTACGTGTGATTTGAAGTCTGGGTTTTGGGTGTGTGTTTGAGCAGATTTATACACATAATTAATAATAATAATATCTAAAGATGTCCATCTTGGTGGGGTTTTCTTTTCAAACACATCTAATTTCATCCTAAATGAGCATAAAATGTTAGGAAAGCTTTCATTATAACGTCAGATCTGTGCATTTATAAACAGACACCTGTTATTTAATGTCATGAGAAGAAAAACATCTACATAAATAAGAGATTCATTCACTGCTCTTTAATCAGAGTGTGTGTGTTATACTGTGAAGAAACGGCTCAGGAGAGTAGAAAAACAACACATTATGGTAAGAAGACATAGAACTTCATCTGTGTGATCTTTAGTTTATTAATAACATGTTTAGGCACTGGGCAGTGTTCTTCTGTAGTTTCATTAGGTAATTAGCAAAGTTTCTCCATAATTAAAGTGTTTCTTCTAATTAAATCATCCATTGATTGTACAGATAAGAGAGGCATCATTAGAAATTATAGTCTATCTTTATTTGTGTATATTTCTGTTGTCTTTATACTCTCAATAGCAGACATTTAGTAAAATAATCATGTGCACTATTGATAATCATCACAAGAGCCTGTAAATCCATCATCATTATAATACAGACTGTGTTCATTCATTAACTCCTCAGTAGTTTATTTGTTCTTATGTCACTGCTTACTGTTTCCCCCTGAGTAATGACACTGGGATAAGTTTATACTGTTTTTAAAGTTGCAGAAGTGTTTTATAAAACACAATATAAAGAAGACTTACAACTACATTGACATTTATTTTATTTGTGTATATATATATATGTTTAGGGGTGGGCGACATGGTGGCACAGTGGGCAACGCTGTCGCCTCAAAGCAAGAAGTTAATTGGTTCAAGCCCCGGCTGGGTCAGTTGGTATTTCTGTGTGGAGTTTGCATGTTCTCCCCGTGTTGGCGTGGGTTTCCTCTACAGGTGCTCTGGTTTTGATTTATATATAAACCACACCTGACAGTTCAGTTAATGCGGTTTACACGCTTTCAAAAGTGTTTACCGTATCGATAAATGTGTTTTACTGCCTGGATCTCATCTGACTTTGCATTATGGATAATTCCACCAGCTAATAAAGTCATCTGTAATACGAGTAGTTTTATGAAGAGTCATCTGTACTTTTACTTCAGTACTCTTTAACACCAGTACTTTTACTATATAGACCATTTTGAGGGATGTAAAGAAAAACAATGATCGCAACATCTTTCCTGTTGTACATGATTAATTTCTGCAGCTCCTGAGACTCTAATAAGAGCCACACATTGATAAATAATGTTATGAGAGCTGTTTTAACACTGAGTTCTGATTGAATTGCCTTAAAATGGTTTGATAAGCAGGAAATGTTCATGGACCAATCACATCACCACACTGAAATGGTCTATATCAGATATTTGCATTGGGTGTCATGGTGGCTTTAGCCTCACAGCACTCAGGTCGCTGGTTGGAGTCCTGGCTGGGCAGGCCCGGATTAAGAATTCAGTCTTGTAAGTCATTGTCTTGTAAGACCCCCTACCCGCCGCACCCCAATAGTTGAATTAAAAAATAAGGAGAATATAATATTTTTAATTAAATGAATCTGAAATGTATTGCCTGCATTTTTAAAATAAATGATTTATAGTACAGATATTAATGGTCTACAAACAGTGTTTTAATAGTTATTAGTGTACTTTTAGTTCACTGAAGCACTACTAATATAAATATTTAAAGGGGTTTCATTGTAAATATAAATAAGTTATATTAAGACGTCACTAATATTTAACACCAGGTGGAAAATAACCGTTTATAGAATATTTAATCACTGTTTCGATGCCGTTTATACACATATGAAATAGGCTAAACCTTATTAAATACACACGAGCCACTCGTGACTATATCATATCTTCATTTTCAAACTAAAATATTTCCTTTCTAATAAAAATAAATGTATTTCCAATCTGATATGTAGAGGGGGAAAAGAAGACAGTTCATCAGACGCTGGATTCAGACCAGGTTGATGATCGATCACGTCAAAACATGATGCCCTGCGCTTTACCAGCTACGCCACTCACTCCACTACTATATTAATCTTCTGCAGGCTACAGATGAAATCTGTTCATTATAATAGTTTAACACAGTTCATTTGATTTTTGGAGATCACTAAGTAACACTCAACCTTTACTTTGGGAATCACAGTGTGTGTGTGTGTGTGTGTGTGTGTGTGTGTGTGTGATGTTCATGATGATGACGACGTCTGGCTCTTCTGCATCTCCAGCTCCTTCATCTGCCTCCAGAAGGACCAGCAGATCTGATTACACACACACACACACACACACACACACACACACACACACACACACACACACACACACACACAAAAACAATCAGTATACTCCACTACATATACAAGCCTGAAATACTGGCTTCTGATTGGTCAGTCGTGACATTCGGGGGCCTGTTATTGGCAGGTTAGTGTATGCTCCATCAGCTGGTCATGTCTGTCAGCTTCACCTTTAACCACAGATTTAATCATCAACTATTCCAGCTCACGACAGGCTGGTGTGTCTGATTATTGCTGTTAGTAGCCAGTAATAAACAGGATAAAGCACATCCAGACGGCTGTGTGTGTGTGTCTGTGTGTGTGTGTGTGTTTAACCCTCTCGGATGAACCTGACAGCTCTGAATGACCTCTGACCTTAAACGCAGCCTTGTGCTCCTCCTTGTCGGAGTTCTTCTCTTCATCGTCAGCCTCCTCCTCCTCCTCCTCCTGCAGGACAACATCTGATTAAAACACACACACAAACACACTCTAAAGGGGGTCACACACCAGAAGTGCCGCTTGGCGACGCACCGCATAGCGCCTTGCGTTTTAGAATTGTAAACATAGGTTTCCATCAGGGTACACACACCAGCACCCAGCCACGACTCGGGACACTGCTCATATTCCTGCCGCACCACAGAGCGCCATCTGAATAGTTTCGTTTTAAATAACATGTGTGTGTGTCTGCTGTGCGATACTTCCAACTGTCATGTGTGCGCCGTGTCGCGGCACATCCGGTGTGTGACGCCCTTTACAGTAGGCAGTGTTGTCCTGAACCGTGCTCAGGCGAGATTTCCCCCCTCAGTTCAGTTTAACAGAAGAGCAGCGCTCTCGCTCAGTGGACACTGCTTTAATTATATTGTCTTGTATTATGTTCTGTCAGAGCTCCTGCTGAACAGATCCAGCACTGCTGATGCTCAGAAATGTTGATGAAGTCCTGGTGCTCAGACGTCTCGTCTTCAGTTTCGTGTTCAGGCGCGATTTACACTCACACTACAAGCCTACCGGGCCAGGCAAACCTCTTCCAACCGGACCAGGGCCGGCCAACTGAACCGTACCTGAGCCCGATTCAGAGCGCTCCCACTTCTCAAAGTCAATTTTATTTATATAGCGCTATTGAACACAACCAAAGGTTGACCAATGTGCTGCACAATACACATCACTGAGAGAAAGGGATGAGATTAGAGCTGAAACTATTCTCACTGATAACACAGGTCAGTTTTCCACCTCCATCTAAAAGCAGACAGAGATGAAACAGACCTGACACAGAGGGGCACAAGCTAATAATAGCATGGATT
>NC_079450.1:152500-175000 GCF_903798145.1 Danio aesculapii | reverse complement strand
CCACTCATGCCTCTTCCTGCGCTGGTGGACGACCGGCTGCTGCTCACACACTTCTGTCACCTGCACACACACACACACATACATACAGCAGTGGAATGAGATGCGTCCTCTGTGTGTGTCAGGATCTGATGAGCAGGTGTGTGTGTGTGTGTGTGTGTGTTGAATAATTAGTGTAATGAGTGTAATTAGGAAAGCAGAGGGATCGCTGACAGGTAACGTGAGCAGAGACAGACACACACCACTGATAACACCAGCACTGAATACAGCACAGACGAGGAGACACACACACACACACACACACGACACTGATCAACTCACACACACACCTCAATATATGAACAGAGTGTGTGTCATATTCTGCAGATCAGTTCAGCTCAATGATTCAGTGACGGATCATCATCCAGCTGAAGGACAGAACAGAGGACCACCACACTGAGCTCTGCCTTTACACCATGCTGTGTGTGTGTGTGTGTGTGTGTGTGTGGGATGCTGGATTCAGTAACGTCTGAGCTCAATAGAGCAGCATTACAGATGACGTATGTGTGTGTGAAAGACTGACTGACTGTGTGTGTGTGTGTGTGTGTGTGTGTGTGTGTGTGTGTGTGTGTGTGTGTGTATGATGCTGTATTCAGTAACGTCTGAGTCTGAGTTTAGTAGAGGAGCATTACAGATGACGTGTGTGTGTGTGTGTGTGTGTGTGTGAGAGTGTGCGTGTATGTGTGAGTGTGTGTGTGTGTGACCTGGCGCTGCTGCCGCTGCCTGAACTCAGCGCTGGACAGGAAGAGCGGCAGCCACTGAGCCTCCAGACGACTGTGAAGAAGAGCCTGAAGATCAGAGAGAGCAGATGGGGACACCACACCTGCAGCACACACCTGTAGCAGCTACACACACAGAGAGAGAGAGAGAGAGAGAGAGAGAGTCAGCGAGCCCCTCTCACACACACACACACACTCACTCTGCCTCAGCGGCTCTCCTACCCTCCTCTGCTGCTCCTCAGAGGCTGGACTGTCGGCTCCAAACAGGAAGTTGCTGTTGAGATATTTGTCTCTGAAGTTCCTGTTTCTCTCCTCCAGCAGAGCTCCGTCACTCGTCTTCAGCTGCTCCCCGTCCAGCCAGCACTGCAGAAGCACACTACACACACACACAAAGACACATGTAGACACACACACACACACACGCGCACACACACACACACACGCACACACACGCGCACACACGCGCACACACGCGCACACACGCGCACACACACACACACCTGTTCCTTTCTCACCTGGCTGAGCGCTCCTCCATGAAGGACAGGAAGTGCTGGAGTTCTGTGTGGTTCCGGAGCAGATAGTCCAGACGGAACCTGCGGAACTCCAGAGGAACCTTTGCCCACAGATCCTGCGCTCTGCTGCCCTCTGCTGGAGTGTGTACAGGCCTGCGCTCCTGCAGCACAACACACACCGGATCAGCTCTGCATTCTCCAGTGCTTACAGTGTAGAAACTGATTACCTGATGTATATCAATGAAGCTGTGTGTGTGTGTGTGTGTGTGTGTGTGTGTGTGTTACCTGCTGCTGTCTGCTCTGAGTGTGTGTGTATAGAGTCTGCAGCATCTGGAATAGCTCCGGCTCAGCATAACGCACCTCCTGCCACAGCGCCACCTACACACACACACACACACACACATCCACCCTGATGTGCTGTCATGAGTGATCACAGGTGAGTGTGTGTGTGTGTGTTGTGTGCAGGTTCTAGTATGCCGTGCAGAGTATGCTATGACGGTGTGCTGTGTACAGTATGTGATGCACACTCCCTGACAGAAGTCTTGTGCTGGATCTCAGCTGTAAGAGCAGCTCATAATAACTGGACTTCTAGTTGATCATAAAGTGTCAGAAGGTGGATTTCTCTGATCGATCATCTGTTGATCTGCATCCCAATCATCATCAATACTGCAGAAGACCTACTGGAACCAGCATGGAGCCAAGATTCTCACAGAAATCAGTCAAGTTTGGTGAAGGAGTCATCATGGTTTGGGGTTATATTCAGTATGGAGAGATCTGCAGAGTGGATGATCAACATCAACAGCCTGAGGTATCAAGACATTTGTGCTGCCCATTACATTACAAACCACAGGAGAGGGACAATTCTCCAGCAGGATAGCGCTCCTCCTCATACTTCAGCCTCCACATCAAAGCTGCTCCAGGATTGGCCAGCCCAGTCACCAGACATGAACATTATTGAGCACGTCTGGGGTAAGATGAAGGAGGAGGCGTTGAAGATGAACACAAAGACTCTTGATGAACTCTGGGAGTCCTGCATTTCTTCACCATTCCAGATGACTTTATTAATCAGTGATTTGAGTCATGTCAGAGATGTATGGATGCAGTCCTCCAAGCTCATGATGGAGTCAGACACAATATTCATTCTGTTTCCACTGCAGCATGACCACATATTCTATACTGGACATTATTGAAGGTTCAGTGAGCAGACTTTAGTCTAAGCAGAGTCAGACCTTACTGTCCTAATCAAATCAGTCAACATCAAGACATGATCAGATTATATTGTGCTCAAATAAGCCTCATCTAGAGGCCTTTACCTTTCATATAAGACACTTCTGATACACAATCATCAACTAGAAGTCCAGTTATTATTAGTGTTCCTGAAACTTGGATAGGCCACAACACTACTGTCAGGTGATGTACAGTGTCTCCTCCAGTGTGTAGTGTACACTATGTAGTATACAGTGTGTGTTTGTCCTACAGTGTGCAGGGGGTCTGTGAGTGTGTGTGTCAGCTCCGCCCAGGCCTCCAGCAGGATGTTCAGAGTGTGCTCCTCCACCGGGTCAAACAGATCCTCAAAGGCAGGACTGAGACGGGTCAGAACACACCTCCTGCTCTCCTCGGTCACACACACACTCATCTGAGCTCCGCTGCTCAGGTACGAGACGAACAGCAGCTGCACACACACACACACACACACGGCTGATGGTGAGACAGAACAGAGACCTCTAGGGGAGGAGGACAGAATATACAGTCAAAACATTACAGGAGAGTCCCCACAGGGATATCAGAGACCGTGTGTGTGTGTGTGTGTGTGTGTGTGTGCGCGAGAGAGAGACAACAGTGTGTGTGTTTGAGTGAGTGTATGTCTGATTGAGTGTGTGTGTGTGAGAGAAAGTGTGTATGTTTGATTGTGTATGTGTGTGTATGTGTGTGTGTGTACCTGAGCTGTGCGTTGTGCTCTGTACGGATCAAATCTGCTCTGGTAGAAGAGCTGACGATACTGCAGGAGCTCTGAACAGAAATACACTGCGTTTTCCCACAACTGAACACACACACGCACGCACGCGCACACATACACACACACACACACAATACGAGATTCAAAGAGAGTAATAATCGATTCTAAACAATAAGCTGTGTGTCTGTACTTTGTGGGTTTGGGTGTGTGTGTGTGTGATTGACAGTACCTGCTGTCCTGAGTTCTGACAGAAACGTGTAAAGAAGAAACCGGATCTGGACTCAGACTGAAGAACCTCCAGTAGAGTGTGAATCTCACTGTGCTCCAGCTCTGCCTAAACACACACACACACACACACACACACACACACACTTTACTCAGATGAAACACACTGATGTTCAGAATCAGGCTGCTGGTCACACACACACACACCTTTGTGTCTCTGCAGGTGCAGACGGTGTGTGTGCAGGTCTCTGAGACAGAAGAGCTCAACACACACTCACACACCCGCCACTGACCAGACGGGAACAAGTGAAACCTCTGACCCCTGAAACACACACACACACACACACACACACACACACACACACACACACACACACAGTTAATTCATGCCTTAACACCGTGTCTGTCCTGCATCTGTCCTGAATGGTCCATGTCAGCTGTGTTTTCCTGATGTGTGTGTGTGTGTGTGTGTGTGTGTGTGTGTGAGCTCATACACACTACTCCCTCATCATCAGGCTGTGTTGTGTTCAGCTCTCAGGTGTGCTGCTCTTCCTCTCGAGTGCTCAGCACTGTTTACACTGACTTTACCCCTAGGGCTGACTGTAAACATTGCTGCGCACTGATTGTGTGTGTGTGTGTGTGTGTGTGTGTGTGAAGTGTCAGCGCTCTGACCAGTAGAGCAGCAGGAGCTCAGTGAGCCGCGGCTGGACATCCCACAGTCTGTTCTCCTGCCAGCAGGCGGCGCTCTTCAACCCCAGCCTGAGGAGCAGCTGTTCATCCAGAGCCGCTTCACTGCTGCTCCACACATACTGAGCCCTCATCCACAGCACATACCTGACACACACACACACACACACACACAGGGAGAGAGAAACACACAGTTACAATAGTGTGTGTTCCAGCAGCGTGTGTGTGTTCCAGCAGTGTGTCCGCTCAGTGACCTGCTCTTGTGGTGTGTGCTGAGGGTCTTCAGCCTCTCGATGTTCATCCACAGCTCCAGCAGACTCTCTCCAGGACCGCCGAGCAGAGATCTCTTAAAGTCCAGAAAGCTGCGTCTGTCTGTCCGCAGAGCTGCTGAAACACACACACACACACACACACACACACACGCTAAACTACAGCGCGTTGCTGATTTCAGAATATATCTGCTGGATGTCTGGATTTGCTGGTGATCATCACTGTGTGAGAAACCTCCGTCCAGTCGGCACCCCATAAACACAAGTAATCCCCCAAACTGTGGCAGTCGCTTGTGCTGGTTTGGGGTCTGAGATATGAAGCATTATTGTTTTGGCCGTGTGACGTCACTCTCCTGCCACAGTTTGGGGGATTATTTGTGTTTATGGGGTGCCGACTGGACGGAGGTGTGGGAGAATCTTGATCTAGACCTGCAGCAGCTCCAGAGTCAGTGATGATGCCCTCAGCTGCTCTGCACAACACCAGCTCAGCTCAGCTCAGGCATGCTGTGGTGTTCATCAGTCTTTCAGATGCGCACGTGTGTGTGTGTGTGTGTGTGTGTGTGTGTGTGTGTGTGTGTGTGTGTGTGTGTGTGTCTCCTACCGTCTGCTGTGTGGAGCGCCGGCATCTCTGCAGAGCTGCTGTTCCTCCGTCCTGTAGAGCTGCAGACCTGAAGAGCAGAACACACCACAGTACAGCACACCTCTCACACACACTCATATAGTGCACACACTCACACACACACCTCGTCACACTGCTGTCTGTGAGGGGACGGTGAGGATCTGAGCCTGCTGCTGAGCTGAGACAGACATGAGGCCAACCTGAGCAGGAAAACAGTGTGTGATCATCATGTCCTCATAACACCACTGATCATGGCTGCATACACTCCTGCTGTGTGTGTGTGTGTGTGTGTGTAGTGAAAGTGTCGCTGTACCTGAACTCAAAGTAGCAGTCGCTTTGCAGAAAGAAGGCCAGTCTGTGTGTGTGTAGCCAGCGGAGGGTCTGCTGCCGGTCCAGACGCTGCAGAACACACACACACACACACACACACCTCACTGCACGCTCTCACTCAGACGCATCTGCTGAGCTTGTGCTGATTAAACACTGGAGCTGCAGCACTGTGGCCTCACAGCACTCAGGTCTCTGGTTTGAGTCCCGGCTGGGTCAGTGTGTGTTTCTGTGTGGAGTTTGCATGTTCTCCCCGTGTTGGTGTGGGTTTCCTCCGGGTGCTCCGGTTTCCCCCACAGTCCAAACACATGCGCTATAGGGGAATTGATCAACTAAACTGGCTTTAGTGTATGGGTGTGTGAGTGAAAGAGTGTGTATGGGTGTTTCCCAGTACTGGCTTGCAGCTGGAAGGGCATCTGCTGTGTAAAACATTTGCTAGAATAGTTGGCGATTCATTCCACTGTGGCGACCCCTGATAAATATGGGACTAAATGAAGGATATAGTGTATTGGTTTATTGTGTGCGCATGCTGAGAGTAGAGGTGTGTTATAAACTTCCTAAACTGCATGTAAGCATGATGATCAGACATACGGTGACGGAGTATCTGTTGTCCCGCAGGGGCTCCGCACGGCTCTGACTCTGCATCTGCTGCACCGCGGCTCTGATCCGACACGACAGACGCACCGCAGCATCACTGAGCAGCTCGAACCCAGAGGACAGCCCATCATACCTGAGCGGCAGCACAAACACCTGCACGAACACACACACACACACGCGCACACGCACACACACACACACACACACACACACACACACACACACACACGCGCACACGCACACACACACACACACACACACACACGCACACGCACACGCACACGCACACGCACACGCACACGCACACACACACACACTTGTCTTATTTGTGAACACAAGACGATATTTCTGCTGGTCTAAAAATGCTTCTTGATTTAAGAGTTTGATATTTGGACTAATGAGTCAAAATGAAGAGAGTTTCTGCTTAAAACAAGCTGAATAATCTGACAATGGGGGAAGCTGAATAATCTTATTTTAGCTGATAAATGTACTTCTCCTCCCCCATTGTCAGATTATTCAGCTGGTTTTAAGCAGGAACTCTCTTCATTTTGACTCATTATTCCTGAACACAACACTATATTTCTGAATTAACACCTTTAAGGAGACATTTCTGAATCCTTACAGCTTCGTTGAAACTTAATTTTTATTTTCTCTTCCACTGAGTGTGAGTAAATGAGGAAAATTATTAACTTTTTAAACACTGCTGCATCTCTGTCTGATTATTTCCTCTATATTTTAATGTGCATTAGAGGGAAACTCAACAAAACAAAACAAAAATCCTGTCCTGTTTATCTTTGCAAGGCTACTTTCAGCTTTAATAGCATTTTAACTTTTACCCAAGTGGTGCATTATGATGAAACTCCTCACTCAGTGTCTGCACGTCCATGAGGAGCATACTCTCGAAACCAGGGGTGCACAAACTTTCTTATCAAGGACCAAACACCAAACTTGATTGAGGTTTACTAAATTGTATTACATTAAAGTTATAATAATGAATTCATAATTTATTAATACTTTAAATAAACGTCTTACAATAAAATCATTAAAAACCCCATTCAGAACATGTGCTTTGTCCTCTATCCACCAGGCAACAGTATTAACATTTCAACATTAAACTATCTGATTGATTCAGAACATTTAATTTCAGTTTGCTTTATACATAAACAATAAGTTCTGCTAAATTAGTATTGATCTCGGGTTTGCCCCATCATTCCCTCTCCTCAGATGGGCTGGAGTGCCAAATCAAAGGTCCCCAGGGGCCACCATCGCTGCTCTAAACAGTTCACACACCCCTGGGGAGATTAAAGTCGACTTTAACGACACCAAACCTCAGTGTTCCCATCGAAATCTTTACTTTATTTCCATTTCTGCGCTGATTGTGTATTTATAATTATATTATAAATACACAATTATATTTCAGAATAATTTATTCAGCTGATTAATCCGTTTAATAATGATCATTCCTCACCGGCTGCTGCAGAAACTCGTTGAAGAACTCGCAGAACAGCGGCTGTGAGAGACTCTGCTCCTGATCAATCACATCATCCATCAAACACATCGATAAATCAGTCATTATTAGATAAAACTCATCGATAAACCAGCGACTTAATACAGCTATAAGCAAATCGATAGATTAATCAGTCATTAATAAACACAAACGAACTCCTCGATCAATGAGTGATGAAATACCGCAGTAAACTCATCGATCAGCACTCGTCAGAGTGTCCGGAACACCTGTTGTACTCACAAAGTTCTCGCTCGTGATTTCAGGTAAGGTTAAATCTGGAGGGAAGAGCAGAACGCGTGTCAGAGAGCGGAATAAACCCCGTACACCGCCACTAAATCACAAACTCACCGGGAATCAACCGGGACATTCCGTTAACGACCGGGGAGATCCTGACAGAAACTTTCCCCGCGCGTCCGACCGCGTCACCATGGAGACCAGGCCGACCGGCGCTTGACCAATCGCACGCGTCGCTGGAGTTGACTTCTGAATATTACAGCAGTAATTAACGCTAAACGGACAGGCTCCGGGGGAAACGGCAGACTAAAAACCGCTGAGAGAGAGAGGGAGAGCTCACACAGAAATGCCGATTACTCCATGAATCACCCTCCAGCGGCTCCAAATGCGGTCTTTAACCCTTTGACTGCCGCTCTACCAGACGGTTGACCATGTTTTTACTGTTTTACATGATGGTTTACACAGAGCATTGTAGGTTTACCAACAAACAAACAAACAAACAAACAAACAAACAAACGTAATCCTGTCGCACTACTACACTTGATTTTGGTTTTATTGTAAAAATGTTAAATGAGAATCTGAAATATTTTATGGCAAAAAAAAGGTGATTGAAGAAATACTCCACAGTTTTGAATCCTCAGATTATTTTATAGTAGATGTATTAAGTCCTGTAGTTACCATAAACCAACAGATCCACCATCTGGTACAGGCTGATATTGTACAATAATGGGATGTGTTTAAAAACAATGCATCGAGTGTGTTAACTAGCGACATTAGGAGTTCAGAAATCCAAACATTTGTTTCTTGGTGGGGCAGTTAAAGGGTTAAATATTAAAGAAAGCTGGGAATTAGTAACCACTAACTGGAAGTCAATGGTTACCAGTTTCAACATGCTTCAGAGTATCTTCTTTTGTGTTCAACAGATGAATGAACACAAACAGGTTTGGAACAAATGGAGGATAAAGGAAATGGCAGAATTTTCATCTTTGAGCCTTAGACAGTCCCTTTAATCTGATTTACTGCTTTTAAAAAGCGACTCATAATGACTCCTCGATACCTCTACATCTGAATAAATGCATTAATAAAGTGATATTTATTATTCATTCACTTTCCTTTAGCTTAGTCCCTTTATTTATCAGGGGTCGCCACAGCGGAATGAACCACCAACTATTCAAGCATACGTTTTACACAGCGGATGCCCTTCCAGCTGCAACTAAGTACTGGGAAACACCCATACACACTGACACACTACAGCCAATTCTATTAATCAATTCCCCTATAGCACATGTGTTTGGACTGTGGGGGAAACCGGAGCACCCGGAGGAAACCCACACCAACACGGGGAGAACATGCAAAC
Organism: Danio aesculapii; assembly: GCF_903798145.1. Taxonomy (NCBI): domain Eukaryota; kingdom Metazoa; phylum Chordata; class Actinopteri; order Cypriniformes; family Danionidae; genus Danio; species Danio aesculapii. Next base: position 165,954 of record NC_079450.1, on the reverse strand, counting down.
TCCACACAGAAACACACACTGACCCAGCCGAGACTCGAACCAGAAACCTTCTTGCTGTGAGGCCACATTTCTAACCATTGAGCCACCGTGCCACTGTCTTGTTTAAAACCTTTGAATTTCTTTCCTCTGAACACTAAAAGAAGATATTTTGAAGAATGTTGGAAACCTGTAACCATTGACCTTCATTATTTGTTTTTCCTGTTATGGAAGTCAATGGTTACACATTTTCAGCATTCTTCAAAATATCTTCTGTAGTGTTCAACACAAGTAAGATGGTTTGGAAGCACTTAAGGCAGAGTAAGTGATGAGTACATTATTATTCTTGGCTGATCGGTCTCTTTAAGTGTCCAAATGTTTGCTGCTTTGATGAGCAACCACTGCAATACAGCAACCTGAATATTGTGTATAATACTGAATGTAAAAGACACTCAGAGGTTAAATAATGTACTGTATATTGATGCACCCCTGATATAAAGGCAGATATATTGCATTATTGATTATCTGAGCCAGCGTACCGTCTATGAAAATTCATATTTATGTGAATGAAATGAATCAATAAATATATTAATCATACTAAATCATAATAATAATAATAATATAAATAATAATGATAATAATAATAATAATAATAATAATGACATTAATAATAATAATAATAATAATAATAATAATAGGCAACGCGGTGGCGCAGTGGGTAGCACAATCGGCTCACAGCAAGGTCACTGGTTTGAGTCTCGGCTGGGTCAGTTGGTGTTTCTGTTTGGAGTTTGCAAACACACACGCTTATAGGGGGATTGGGTAGGCTAAATTCTCCAGAGTGTATGGGTGTGAATGAGAGTGTATGGGTTTTTCCCAGAGATGAGTTGCAGCTGGAAGGTCATCTGCTGTGTAAAACATATGCTGGAATAGTTGGTGGTTCATTCCGCTGTGGCGACCCCTGATGAATAAAGGGACTAAGCTGAAGGAAAATGAATGAATGAATGAATGATAATAATCTACTACAAATGTTCTTGAGCTGCTTCAGTGTGAGGCATACAGCAGAACGTGTTGATGGGTAAAAAAGGTCTTTATTTAAAACAATGTATAAAAGCAAGCATGTGAAGAGCAGCACATACAAACATGCATAAACAAGACTGAAGAGATGCTGTACAAGTGCAAAAGTCATGTTGAGTTCATAATTAAAACACACACTCACTCACACACACTCACACTCTCTCTCACACACACACACACACTCACTCACTCAGAGTCTCCGGACGTTGCGTTTGCTCTGCGCACTCCCCGGCAGCAGTGTGTCGGTTCTGCGGCTGCGTCTGCGTGTGAGCGGCTGCGGTGTGCAGTCTCTGGAGCCGTGCAGAGCACACAGACACGCCGTGCAGAAGCGGAAGCTGCAGTCGCTCCAGCTGCACACGCCCTCCAAACGCACAGGGTGGCACACGGCTGGGTGCTGGCAGCGCGGGCATGCCTTCAGGAACTCGTCGTTGAACAGGGTTTTGGCCACCTGACACACACACACACACACACACACACACACGTTATAAAATATGGAAATAGAAGGAAACACCGCTCTTAAATTACACACACTTGTCTGCTAAAACAAGTAAAGCAATTCAATTCAACTCAATTCCCCTTTATTTGTATAGCGCTTATACAGTGTAGATTGTCAAGGCAGCTTTACACAGAAGATCATATTGAATGTAAACAGTGTAGTTCAGTTTGTAGTGTTTAGGTTGAGCTCAGTTCAGTGTGGTTTAATAATCACTACTGAGAGTCCAAATATTGAAGAGCAAATCCAACGATGCGCATATGATATCTATATGCATGCTTATTATCCAATGCACGCAGACTCTGAGACGGTTTCCCATGGCGCACTAAGCTCTAGAACTCATTTTACATCCCTTACTCCTCATCGTGTGCTGTATACTAGGGTAGGGTGGTCTGCTTTGTCCATTTGTAGGCTCAAGCATTGGCATATTCTTGTTTTCATTTGTATAAAGCCTGTCCTTAACTATGGCCTTCAGTCACAGGATATTGGTTTACTGTCTGTTCCTAAAGTGCGGACTGAGATGGGGGGAAAAGGCTTTTAAATAAGCAGCACCTATTGCATGGAGTAATCTACAGTAACACAGAGTAAAGTTGCAGTGTAAAGAGCAGATTTCACTCAAGGCTTTAATAAAAAAGGGATTTAGAAATTGAAACAGGCTTGGAGATGCTTTGATGGTTTGTTTTTCAGTGTGTGATTCATGTTAACTGGCAATTGTTTGTTGTCTGTTAGACTCATGTGACGTGTACTGCCTAATCTTGGCCAGGACGCTCTTGTAAAAGAGATTTTTAATCTCAATGCATCTTTCCTGGTAAAATAAAGGTTATAATAATAATAATAATAATAATAATAATAATAATAATAATAACAACAACAACAACAGGTGAAAATCTGATCTAGCTGCTTACACTGCAGACATGAGAACACAAATCTCTTGAACAGACTCTGACTGATCAGACTCTGATACTGGATGATGAAAAACACCTTCCACAGCTCATATGTTGGGTGTGTGTGTGTGTGTGTGTGTGTGTGTGTGCGCGGTAATAGAGATAAGCACCTGCAGGAACTGTGTGTGTTTGGAGCTGCTCTGCCGCGGCGTGATAGAGGTGTGTGTGTGCGGTGTGCGGGCCTGAGCCTGAACACTGCCCAGAGCAGACCTGCACGCCAGCGCCGCCCTGGTGTCCGCATCGGGAACATGCGCCAGTCTGCCACCCTACACACAGACAGACAAAGCAGAGCACGCAGATATGATGCATCTGATTATTACAGTGAAACAACATTCTACATTCGTCTGCAGTAGAGCTGCACAACACATCACAATTATCATAATATCACCAATGTGCATGTGCTCGCAATTAATGAGAGATTTAAAGGTGCTGGAAGCAAGCATTGGACTCTTCTAAATTTACATCAGGCCATTTCTTATTTAATTCACTCACAGTGTGATGTTCAGACCCCACTGCGTCACCTGCGTCAGCTGAACTCTCACACACTATTGTTTTTCTTTTGTTATTAATTCTGGAGGACAAACTTGCAAGTAACACAGTTTTTCTCTCCGGTCTACCTCCGACAGGAGCACCTCACATTCACATTCTGTCAGGTTTCTCTTCTTGTGTTCGCCGTTGCTTTTTCATTTGGTCTTGCCAAAGTGGAGTCATTACCATATTCATGAGGGGGAGGAGTCAGGGAGGGGTTTTGCGCTGGTGTGCTCAGTTTCAGGTTAATTCAGATCTACAATGAGAATATGTGTGGGATTCAGCGTATGCAGTGTTTCATACATCTGAATCTTTTACTGTGTACACACATGTACAGCTTTGTCCGTACGCAATGTTTGAGTATGAACTCAACGCAAGTCTTCGTACATGAGGCCCCTGATGACTGATGTCAGTGTAAGTGTATTCAGTGTCAGAGTTGTGTGTAAATATACTACACATTCCCTGAGGAGCTGATACAGACACACAAAGACACTCTTATATTAAATCCCTCATTTATGCAAATGTTAATGCAGTATTAGAAGTATTCTGTGCAGGTCTAACGCAGTGAGGTCATGTGCAGACGTTCACCTCCACTGTGCTCTTGAGCTCTCGGATGTGGTTTTTCCTCCGGTGAGCAGCTCTTTTATCCTCGGAGATCACGTCACTCCACTCTTCAGACACCAGGCCGAACCTGTGGTCAATCACATGGTTTATTATAGACGCTCACACACACTCTACTCATATATACGGTGTAGTGTGCTACAGTGACAATCCACCTGTAGGATACACACTTACCTCTCTATATGCACCAGGCACTTACTTAGAGACATCACTATGTTTGGTTCTATAGCTAAGCTATTTTGAAAGTGTAGGACAAAGATTAAAAAATCAAAAAAAAAAAATAAATAATAAAAAAAATGTAAAAAAGAAAAGTTTATTTTGACACAATATAGGTGCATTTCATCACAATTAGTCTCCGCCTATATATATAGTTCGGTAGTCATTAGTAAAAACGCCATCATAAACCATTAGGTTACTAGGCCTAACTGTTATTTTATTTATTTATTTAGCATATTTTAATAACTTGTAGCTCATGGCCCTAAAAATGAAAACGTTGGCTAACCTGAAGTCAAAATAAAATCGCTTTGCTTTAGCCGGTAATACAGGCCTACAGCATATTATCTATTGTTTAATTTTGCATGAGCAAATAGCAGTTTAGCCTATATAGCATATTTTAAATTATACAGTATAGCCTTAAATTTGCATATTATCATTCAGCCTACCTGCAGCCCATGTGAAAGGTTGATCTGCGGCAAATCCACTTACTCACGCACTATATACCTTTTATAAAACTGTACACTAGACTTCGCAGGCCAATCATCTTTAAACTGAAGACATTAAGTGTCCTAACTCGAGGCTGCTGCTGCATAATGGGATGTCTTTACACACCTGTAAAAAGCGATGTCAAAATGAAAGCAAACATTCAGAAGGTTCTGCAGTCAATTTTATAGGTTCATTTTAATAATAATGAATATAATAAATAATAATAGTGTAGACTGCCGTAGGACTGTGCCCTGATCAACTAAACTGGTTTAATAGGTTACTCTAATATTAATGCCTAACTAAAAACTAATGTGAAAATGACCAGCAGCTGCGTCTCTGCTAAAATTAATTGAACAGCAAATTTTTAGCTCTTTAGCTGTTTTTAGAGACCATGAGAGTTGTATTTAAAGAATTAGTTGACCAAAACATCAAATGAGGGGGATGCAGTGGCACAGTAGGTAGTGCTGTCACCTCACAACAAGAAGGTCGCCGGTTCGAGCCTCGGCTGGGTCACTGTGTGTTTCTGTGTGGAGTTTGCATGTTCTCCCCGTGTTGGTGTGGGTTTCCTCCGGGTGCTCCGGTTTCCCCCACAGTCCAAACACATGCACTATAGGGGAATTGGGTAGGCTAAATTGTCCATAGTGTATGTGTGCATGAATGTGTGTGTATGGGTGTTTCCCAGTGATGGGTTGCAGCTGGAAGGGCATCCGCTGTATAAAACATATGCTGGATAAGTTGGCGGTTCATTCCGCTGTGGCGGCCCCTGATTAATAAAGGGAGTAAGCCGAAAACATTAGAAAAATGAACATGAAATGAATTAGGCTTCATGTCATCCACTAGTCCAGTTCTCTCGTGTGAGTTTAGAGTGCTCCTCCACCGCTGCGTGTGTGTTTTTAAGGCTATAGGGCGCACCCTGACCTGACGTGGTGACCAGATCTCTGGACTATTGCTTTAGATTCACAACTTTCATAATGTAATTGCCTCTTCATATTATAGATAAAATATAAGGAATTTTCACTTTTGAATGAACTAATCCTTTATGAAAATTAGGGTGGGGGCACAAATTCTTTCTGAGGGGGCAATTCCCCCTTTTGACCCGGGCGTGCAGTACACACACTTAAATTGTATGTATGTATGTATGTATGTATGTATGTATATATTTTTTGTTTTATATTCTAAACCGTGCTCCATATGTAAAGTTAAATGCTTTATATTGTTATTATTTTCTTCAGCTATAATTTCTATTAATGTATATAGCGTATTTTATGTGCATACTTCCACATCAGCATATATACTAAGCATTTCACTGCGTGTCGTAGAGTGTGTAACAGGTAAAATTAGAATGACACACTGAATTGTAATCTTAAATATTGAAATACTGAGGTGTGTTGCCGCACCGGTAGATGTCCGCGGCTGACAGCAGACTCAGGATGATCGCCAGCACGTGTCTCAGGTTTCTTTTCCTCAGCTCAGAGATCAGATCCAGCGTCTGCAGACCCATCTTCCGGCCGATGAGCCCCGACAGCGGCAGCCTGGGCCTGTAGGGGGCGTCCTCCTCCAGTACGCGCAGCAGATCCTCCAGGCTGGTGTTCTGGAGCGTGGCAGTAGAAAACATACATAAACAATAATAAAACAGTTGGTCAAACATGTTCATTAGCTGAATAAAATCATCATTTCATAATAAATGAAAAGCTAAAACCAACTGAAGCTAAAAACAGCCACTGAAAATAATCAGAATAAAACAACTCCATTAATTAGCAAATAAAGAAATAATAAGCCCTAGGGTTGGGTCCATAGACTATACCATAGTCCATCGCTGGTGTTCGATAGACATCACGATGCTGATCCAGTGTCGTAGCAGCAATGCACTCGTGAAAAATACACACACGGCTCCGTTTACACCAATCCTTCTTCAGTTTTAAAACAGCATTTATAAAGGATGTACCGCTGGATTATAGTGGTTAAAGGTGATGTTTAATTAATCTGGTCTCTATCTAACGACTCGCAGCATCAGTACATGGCTTTAATCTTTCACTCTTACTTACTGTAGTCATTTCAGCGAAAACCTCAGATACTGTTGGCTGTGCACCTTTACCAAAGTTGGTGGACGCCATTATACCGACACGGATCACTCTGCCTATTCATGCCAGAGTCCAGTGTAAAAGTGGCTGACAGGTGGTATTTGTGTGTAACTTATCTTTATTTATTTAGGATTTGGTTATGGGTAAAACAAACACCATGCGGGTCAGCTAGTTGAAATGGTAGGCCACAAATAATTCATTATGTATTATTTATCATAAATAATTCCACCATAATGTTTCACATTAGACATTGTACAAGGCCAAATGGGTCGACATCACCCAACCCTAATAAAGCACTCATTCTGTGGTGGACAATCCAGCCCATAATCACAGAAGCATAGCTATTAGTGCTGGAGAACCCTGGCCTGCGACTGGAGAAATGTCAGCAGATGGCGCTGTCACACATACAGACATCTTTAATAAACATACAGTAAAATGTCTGAATTTTCCCTCATTTGCCTACTTAAGCACCAGTTTTACTCCAAATGGAAAGCCATTATTTCTTCATAGGATTGGTGTGTTTACGTTAGATAAACAACGTGATGATTTTATAGCAGCAGGTTCAACTTTGACACTTATGGCAATCAAATACTTTAAAAATAAATACAGGCCACAACTGAATATTGAGAATGATCGCTGATTATCAAAATTAAACAAGAATAGACTTGTGCTGAAAACACTGTGCCCACCAGTGTCTTCAGCTGAGGTTATTATTAAAGTAAGCTAATTAATAAATGATATTAAAAATCTATATAGTTCCTATAAAAATACAGCTCTCAGACGCGTTGCACTGTGTTGTCAATATTCTCGTGTTTACAGTAGTCAGTATTCGAAGAGTCAAAACTGTTTTTCAAAATTGTCAAAATTGACAAGAATGGATGTTCAATAATTTTAGGACTACTTTAATGAAAGCTGATGATCCACTTTAAAAGCTGACTACTGTATATAAGCCTATTGATGTATGAGCAACGTTTGGATATTTATAACCACCTCAGAGGAATTTGGGGTCACCAGCCCAAAACTTCATATCAAAGTCAACAAATAATAACTTTACATTTTAATGTTTACAATGCAAATATATCTAGATCCATTTATTGGGTTAAGCATGACTATAATAAAATATACATCTATTAAAAAGACAGAAAATATTACTTTACAAACTGTACTGTAAATAAATCATATGAACATATATCAGTTAATAATATTACTGGAATTAATCTGAAAAGCTGAATAAAATATATAATTTACACACATTTACACAAATAAATTAATAGACTTAATGATGGGCTTAAAGTCTGTGCAAATCTGTGCAGATTATATGTGGGCCTAGCTGTAAGTCACTTTCCAGAACCTTTACACTCGCTGTTCCTCACTGGTGAAATGATCTTCCCATTCCTACACAGACTGCAGATTCACTGGTATCCTTCAACCCACAACTATAGCCTCATCATCTCTTCTGAGAGCATCTGAACCGCTGTGAACTAAACCAGGACCCCTCTTCTCCTCACCACATGACGACCTTAAACTGAGTGTGCATCAAACAGGTGAGTACGCTTGTCAAACCACCTGTACAAAACACTCTTTCCTCTCTGACACTTGCAGCAGTTTTTGCACCAGACACTTCACATTCACTCCATATCTCAAACAACAAAAACAAACACTGCATTTCTGAAGTGTGCTGTCCACAGGTGAGCGGGCATGACAAACCACCTTTAGAAACACTCTTCTCTGCATTAACTCCCTCCTCCTAACTCTAGCACTGAATTCTCTGAGCACACACAGCTCCTCTGTATAATCAGCGGCCAGTTTAGTTGATCAGTTCCCCTATAGCACATCTGTTTGGACTGTGGGGGAAACCAGAGCACCCGGAGGAAACCCACACCAACACGGGGAGAACATGCAAACTCCACACAGAAACACACACTGACCCAGCCGAGACTCGAACTACCAACCTTCTTGATGTGAGGTGATTGTGCTAACCACTGCACCACCGTGCCACCCCAGAATCATTAATGAAAAAGTCAGTGCAATCGAGACGCTAAACCCGAGCAGAGATGCACTAGAACTGTAGTAACAGCGCTGACCTTGCTGTGCTGACGTGCGCGTGTGCTGATGGCGTGCACCACCTGCAGCGCTGGCGTTAGCGTCAGCTCCTCCATCTTCAGCGTAGCTGCGCTCAGCGGCGTCCTGTCCTCGAACACCTCATCTTTACAGGTGCGTGTGTGTCGGGGTCTGTGCGCATCCTCAGACTGAGATCCTCCCTCCCGCAGCGTGGACAGTCTCCGCTGCCGCTCCAGCCGTGAGCGCCGCTTTTCCCTGCCGCAGGAGCCCGCCGGCGCCACCAGCTCCTGGAAGGACCCGTCATGGTCCACTGAGGAGTCATGGGATTTATCCAGACCCAAAGAACTGAAGCCGCTGTCCTCCAGTGCTGGCGTGAGCAGTGTGGGGTCTGCGGTCTGCAGCGGTGTAAGGATTTCAGCCTGTGGAGACCCTGGCGGACCTGCGATGATGCTGTCGTCTAAATCTGGCTCCGCATCCACACACTGGCTCTGATAAGGCTCCGGGGTCAGCGAGACGCCGCTCCGGCCTGAATCTAGAGTGGACGTGACGGCCTGTAGATGGACAATCATATACAGCTGTTAATATAGAAACACATGCAGATATTTAATAACTCAACACATATCAGCTCAAGCACATACACAATACTGAATCAGTGTAGCAGCACTTCAACACTGTCGATTAGGGCTGCACAAAATAAGGTTTCTGCACCGATATCGTAATGTTTGCATTCACAATAGTCACATCACAAGATCCGCAATGTGGAGTCTGACCTATATTAGACCAGGAGACGCTTCATTTGTGGAGTCAATTTGAACCATAAAGTTACCAAAACGTTCATCATCTGCCTGTGTTTTCAGGCCTGTGGCTGTAAGCATGTCACGGCACAAGACATTATAATGCTTGTATATCTTTAATAAAGATTAATTGACCCTTCGCTAAGCCACACCCAAAAACCACCACACACCAATCGTGGCTTGCTAATCGTAGCTATGCGCAGGGGGTCTGTCAAGCTTTCGAGCGAGGGAAACAAGCCAAAGCGTTGTGCATATGGATTGAGCAAATCTGATACCCGGTGTCCTAAAAGCTTGGACTGGGTGGTGGAATTGTTTCCCTTTTCAAAACCTAAAACTCCAGCGTGGATCAAGCTGTGTGAGAGGCGCTGAAGGAGCGGAGTTAAGCTGGTTTTGTTTTCAATATTCCTGACACATTCAGTGACAGACGGCAATACCTCACACACCTCTTACCCTAAACAGATCTAAACCGTTTCCTACAAAAACACAAAGCAGGTTCTGTTTCCCAGCTGTCTATTTCTTTATTTATTTATTTTTTCACTCGATATTATGAGCACTGCTCCGATTAAGCCCTCGTAATAGAAGTCATATTAATAGCAGTCATATTACCATCTGTTTTAAGATACTAATACTTGGAATATTTGTTATAGCAGGTTTAGTGTCTGCTTTTATATTTGGTGTCCGATTAATACTTGCAGGTAGGGAAAAGAAACGGTATAAAAAGCACAGAAACATACTGACAGGTGCTGTACATTGTTATGGGTCAGTGATGCTAATATTCAGCACAAATCCATCAGTTTCCCCTTTCTGACTGTTCTTTCTGTGAATGATGTAGAAGCACGGTCCATGCGCGTTTCCTTGAGGGTTAGTAGCGATACATTTCATTGCACAACAATTAGTCTATCAGGATTTTTGTCTAAAATAGAGAAATCCCGGTTAAATGAGTTATTATTGGGTTATTTGTAAATGTCACCTCTCCTGCTGTGCATGAGCTAAGTTGTTGAATGGTCAGCGTATGAGGCGGCTAGGCTAACAGAGCTTTAATTTCGATTAAGTTATTTTCTAATCACTTGCCTATCATGTCATGAATATACATCTGTAATGCAGACTGCACTGCTTTTTTGTCTGGCTTTCTGGGATATCTCACCTGTTCGACAAAAATGACTAACTATATCCCTGGGAATGTCTGACACCGGCGCATACATATTGGAACAGATGTGCCTTGACAGGCGTAATCAAATCAATTTCAATTTTGGCCTTCAAATGATTATGAAACCACAATAATCGAGATTAACAATATTGTGCCCCCTTTCAACAGTGCGCATTCACTAAGTGTAAAACTCTGCCGTTCAGCCGCAGGATCCAGCAGAACACACTCATGCGAGATCATCTTTTATCTTAAGCTGCCCCTAAATTCTTAAATACATGTAAAGACCTGTGAAACATGGTGCTCAGTGGTTATTCACATTAATGAATGAAAAGGCATGTGAAGGTGAAACCATGAACTGTGCAGCTCTTAAAGTGACAGCGCACTATATTCCTGCTGCTGACCGTCTTCATCAATAATCAAACAAGAGATAAAATCACTCGCTGCTCTTGACCTGAAGGACTTTTATGACAAATCCAGTTTATTTCTCACAGTGAAGATGCTTAAAACAGAGTCACTCATATATGCTTTATTCCTTTCATAAGTGTGAGCAATATTGGCCCATTCTGCTGCAGAATTAAGAACTGTGAACTGCTTGATCTTTGAAATATACAGGTGTAACATCAACCTACTGTACAGGGGAAAACTATAAATCTACTACTAAATGTTTAGGTCATAAGAGCACTGATAATCATCAATAATAGTGAGTGATTATTAATTATGATTTCCTCCATAATAGAGCACTTCAGCGCAAATGAGCAGCCCTTTAGTGATTATGAGGTGACCCCACACACCTGTGAGAACAGCAGACGTCTCTTGCGGCAGGAGAAGGTGCTGTGCTCTGCTTTGAGTGTGCTGTTGGTCAGCGGGCCACTCGGGGTCTCGTCCGGAGAGTCAAAACTCAGGCTCAGGTGTGTTTCTCCAGGTGTGGTGAAGCTGCTTTTACTGCCATCTGAGGACGACTGGGACACCAGCAGACGCCTAAGCGCACACACACACACACATAATCAATAATGCAATATATCTGCATTTATATCAGGGTTGCATCAATGTACAGTACATTATTTAACCTCTGAGTGTCTTTTACATTCAGTATTATACACAATATTCAGGTTGCTGTATTTCAGTGGTTCCTCATCAAAGAAGCAAACATTTGGACACTTAAAGAGACAGATCAGCCAAAAATAATAATGTACTCATCACTTACTCTGCCTTAAGTGCTTCCAAACCATCTTACTTGTGTTGAACACTACAGAAGATATTTTGAAGAATGCTGAAAACGTGTAACCATTGACTTCCATAACAGGAAAAACAAATAATGAAGGTCAATGGTTACAGGTTTCCAACATTCTTCAAAATATCTTCTTTTAGTGTTCAGAGGAAAGAAATTCAAAGGTTTTAAACAAGACAGTGGCACGGTGGCTCAGTGGTTAGCAATGTTACCTCACAGCACTCAGGTCACTGGTTCGAGTCCCAGCTGGGTCAGTTGGTGTTTCTGTGTAGAGTTTGCATGTTCTCCCCGTGTTGGCGTGGGTTTCCTCCAGGTTCTCCCGTTTCCCCCAGTCCAAACACATGTGCTATAGGGGAACTGATCAACTAAACTGGCTGTAGTGTGTGTATGTGTGAGAGAATGAGTGTGTATGGGTGTTTCCCAGTACTGGGTTGCAGCTGGAAGAGCATCCGCTATGTAACATGCTGTAATAGTTGGTGGTTCATTCCGCTGGGTCAACCCCTGATAATTATGAAACTAAGCCAAAGAAAAATCAATGCATGACTGAATGAACTGAAGAGTGAGTCAATGACAGAATTCTCATTTCTGGCTGAACGATTTCTTTAACAGGTGATTTATTTGAGCTCTAGTCATCATAGCTGTTACAGTAATGTTTTATTCTGCTTGGTGTAATTACCCTATATCTTTATAACAGCTTTAGGAATAGATTGCAGCAAGAATATCTGAGTGCAGCAGAAGCTCACCTGCGGAGCGTGCTGTTTTTCCTGCACAGCTTCGGAGTCTCACACCAGGTTAGCGCCAGCTCCCTCTTGCTCTCAGTGCTGGAGTCCCCGGAGCTGCGTGGATCTCTGCGGTGTGGAGCAGTGGCCGAGCCCAGCTCCCGGTTCTCCTTGGTGCCCTTCAGATGGCGGTGCGGCCGGGGCGTGTAGAGCCGCTCCATGGGGCAGCTCTGATTTCTGGATCCGTCAGACTTCAGCCGTGTGGACTCCATTCCTTCAGCTGGACTCAAACACTCAATGGACCCTGTAATGCTGACAATGCTGACACTCATGGCAAGAGATCTCCTAGTACACACAAATAAAAATGTTATATATATATATATATATATATATATATATATATATATATATAAAAATAAAAACTACACATGCACCAGTCTGTCCAGATCTCTGTCTGGCCCATGCCTATTCATGATCAGCTTAAATGAAGCGGTGTTTAAAGCTGGACTGATCAATTGAGCAGAATAATGACAAACGTTGGAAAAATGTGGCTAGACCAGTCAGTAATACATTTACTGTGAAGTGGTAAAGTCTAGATGAGATGCACGGCCGGCCAGAAGTGTGATATCCACATCAATATAGCAGCATTTTAATGACACTGTAGAACAATAATTAATATTTTTACAGTACTGATTAGGGTAGGCGTTAATAATACAATTTATTGGGTAATTTAATAGAAAACTGAAATAATACTTGGTACAACTACTGTTTTTACAGTCCTGTGACGGTTGGGGAAGACATTAATAAAACACAATTAATGGGAAACTAAATAAATAATATAAAACTTTTTCGTTAACCTCCAGCTGCAATCATATCTGATCTAGCAACAACCCTGTATAGTTTACAGACAGCTTTGCTAAAAAAAAATGTAAATCATCAGAATATTTTATTATCAGATAAACATCAGATTATCATTTAAATTAACAAAAAAATTATTAAAGAAACCAACTAAAACAAGCGGTGTAAAAGGCCCCTCTGATTTAAACAAATAACATCATAATTTAAGTTGACAGAACTTTTCGA
>NC_079450.1:0-145000 GCF_903798145.1 Danio aesculapii | reverse complement strand
ACACACACACACACACACACACAGTTCAAGCTCAGGATGGAGCAGAGTTCAGCATTATTACACCAGGGCCCGTTTCAGAAAGGAGGTGAAGTGAAAACTCAGAGTATGTTAACCCTGAACTGAGAGAAACTCTGGGTGTTCTGTTTCAGAATGGCAGGTTAGTCAGACTGGAGACAGCAGGGTAAGTCAAGCCTGTTTCTGAAAGAGAGGTGACTTTAACTCAGAGTCAGTTACTGTGGTGTTTTACTCTGTGAACCTAACCTGGTGAGGAGCAGGTTTATTTCTCTAAACTCTGAGTTTCTGTCGATCTCCTCCCCTTTATTAAAGATGAAGCAGTATTTCTTTTAGCCTTACGCTTCCACACACCTATTTTAATGCTCATTTTGGAGAAGCGGATAAAAATGATTGATGGAAACGTCATGATGCACAGAACTTTAGAAAATAGGCATAAAAACACGCGCATAACTGAGAAGGAGAAACTTTTATTCAGTAGAAAAGATGTGAAACTACGATGGAAACACTTCTACTGAACAAATTACAGTGCATTAAAAAAGGTTAGTTATAAGAGATCATATGATGATGAAAATATGTGTGAATGGACAAACCAGCAGGCCGAGCACACTGTAACACATCTGACATGCTGTTTGGGTCATTCTAAAAAACCTGAACCGTTTCTGTATTAATGTTATTATATTATTAATAACCTCCAGAACTGTCCAGAGCGTCTGTTCTCTGTGTCTCATGTCTTCAAACACCACCACGTGTTCATTGTGTGTCAGCATTGTCCTCTGAGGTGAAAATCATTTATTAAATAAGAACAGACTGATGCAGCTTCTTCTACCGCAGTAAATTCTGCTTTACTCTTGATATGTGGCTCCAGTTAATCAGGAAGTGTTCATTTCTTCTCTTTGACTCGTTGCCTGCTTTATTTGCATGTCTTTTATTCGATTATTCCAGTTTTGCACACAAATTAAATTCACATTTTTAGCTGGAAACACAGCTACAGTCTACATTTCAGTCACACAGAGAACACAGTCATGAGAAGAGCTTGTCCATTTGAATAAATAATCATCTCTGAGCTTCAGCATGTGCTGTAACTACATTACTGGGATGATTTCTCACTCACTTTCTCCCACACTTTATCAAGTGAACAGGTAATAAACGTCACACTTTACATTACTGATTAATTATAGTTAAATATTTAAATACTTTAGATGTAAACTTACGCATAACTTGAGCAGCTGTTTCCCCACACTAGCTGTCTCTGTTTCCTGATGCAGTGGTGCTGCTTTATTCAATATCTGCTCATATCTGCTGTAACTCTGCATGAGCACATCAAGTTCAGCTGGAGACAGAGATCCTGATCTCTCTATTTTCAGATGTTGCCTTGGTCACTCCTAATATCTGCACTCCATTGATAATGCCTTTTTATAGTTGCGGTGTGTGTGCTTAACTTGAGTTAGTCTACTCAAAGTTGATTGACCCAACTCAGATCCGCTATTCTGAAACCCAACACTCTGAGTTTTTCATCTCTCTGTAAATCTACTCGGAGTTCAGGTTTAAACTCTGAGTTTGTTGAACCTCCTTACTGAAACAGGCCCCTGGACTATTGCTGTGTTTGATATCTGGAAAGTGTGTGTGTGTGTGTGTGTGTGTGTGTGTGCAGGATTACCTGTCGTGTCGTTCAGACCTGCAGCAGGTGTTGCGTCTGGATGCGAGTGTGACGGAGGCGCAGCGGCTGCTGATGGAGCTCACACACCTGATGGAGGACAGGAGACGCAGGACTGTACACATCACTGAGGTCAGGGGTCAAATACATATAGCATAGGTATGAGGTCAGAGGTCACGCAGTTCTTAGGTTAGAGGACACACACAAACAGATTAAAGACCACACACACACACACACAAACACACACAGGTCTGAGGTAAGTCACACACACAGCACAGATATGAGGTCAAAGGTCACAAACATGTCTGAGGTCAAAGGTCACACATATATAAGTCTGAGGTCAAAGGTTAAAGCTGAGGTCACTCACACACACACACACCTGAGGTCATACTTACACACAGGTCTGAGGTCAGCTCTGTGTGCAGGTGGAGGATGAAGATGATGAAGGTGTGGTCAGCAGTGCAGATTGAGCCATGGAGAGTGTGTGTGTGTGTGTGTTGGGTCGGACTCTGAACCATCCGTCGCCTTGACAACCTGCTGACCAATGCTGACCCAAGGACAAAGCATCACAGCTAACACATCACACCTAGCAGGAGCTGCAGCTGCAGTGTCCATCCCTGATGATCCTCTATAGTCCTTCATCAGTGTGTGTGTGTGTGTGTTAATAAACGTGCTCATGAGTGCTCGATGTGTTCACAGATATGAAAAGTGATTGACTGATCCTCAACATATGACTATTATAAAGTATTACATTACAGAAATATTGAACTGTGTGCCTTTATTTACTTTATTTAGACTAAAGTAGTTCCGGCAGGTTTACAGCAGCTCCATATCACTCCACTCAACAGTCAGACATCACATCAGAACACAGAAGTGGAGGAGTATGGAGCCAGATCAGTCTCAGAAATAATACATTTGCATTCATAAATCCACAACTCTAATTCATCAAATCAAAAGTAAACAGCAGACGTATTTCACACACACATCTGCATCTGACATAAACACATGTAAATGTTGACACGTCTGTACAGATGAAGCTCTCAGATGACTTTCCTCCTGCATTGATGAGTGATGTTAGATGTTTATGAGCTGCTGAACGTGCATGTGAAGAGGCTCACACCAGCATGGAGTCCTCTGAGTGTGTGTGTGTGTGTGTGTGTGTGTGTGTGTGGTATTATTGAGACCTTCTGGCAGGACACGATTCCCTTTATCTCAAATATTCAGACTCATCATACTCCGGCATCTGATCATGTCACCTGTGTTGTTATGCTGAGCAGCTCTCATTATCCTGTCAAACGCACAGCATGGAGAGAATGAGTTTGTGGTGGCCAGCAGACTCGACTTCAGTGTGGGCAAAACTGAAATGAGCGGAGTAATATCTCAGTAATATTGAGTACGATGATCATCATGTCATTCGCTCACGGCTGGTTAAATAAACGACTTGTTTAGTAGTACAATCACTTACTGCCACCTGCTGGTCACTACAAATTCATTCCCTCCAGCTGTGCCATGTGAGCCGTGTACATGTGTATGGTTTTCTCGATTTCATCAGCTGCTCCTCAGTTTTGCAACGTTTAATTTTTTACTGAAGCACAGGTCATTCCTCTGTAGTTGGTTATCTTATGTAATTTATTAATACATCTGTGTATCTTTTGGTTATTAGGATATACTGGCGGGATTTAAGTGCTGCTGTTTCAGTGATCCAGTACTCATTTGACATGCCATTTTGCAAATCATTGTTACATGAAATGGGCATGAAGTAAAAACTGGGTACCTAATGACTGACAGTACTGACAAAAACATTACACAACTGAAAAACGCAACACACAACATGCCCAACCTACAGGTAATGTTTAATAGGCATTATAACATGAAACAGGAAGTGCTCTCTCAGCTAAGAACAGATCACATCCCTGAAATCACACTTGGAATATTAAAGCCAGAACCATTAGGAGTTTAGATGTTCCTCCTCGACTCTGATATCTTTAAAGCTAACTGTAGCAGTTTACTCAGAGTAATATAGGGTGTAGATCATTTAATAAGTGATTTCTACAGTGTTACTGTGCTGTATATGTGTTTAAGTATCTGCCTCTAACAGTGAATAAGATAATAAAGGCATTTACATAATTACAGCGACAACATTTCATGGGATTCAATTTAAACACAACATTCTGATCACAGAGGAGATCGACAACATGATACTCTGAAGATGGCAGTAGGTGGCAGCAAATGATGGCATTACTGAAGGAGTCGCTTATTTAACTGATTTATTTAAATCAATGATTCACTCAGGGAGATTTGCTACTGAATGCACTGAATCCAGCCGTTAGCAAATGACATAAGGCAAGGCAGGTTTATTTCTATAGCAGATTTCATACACAGTGGCAATTCAAAGTGCTTTACATAAACAGAAATAAAAGAAACAAATATAAGAGAAATAAAAACAAATAAAAAGATAAAAACAGATTAAATGTGTTAAACAGGTTATAAAAGAATGAAAAAGAACAGAAAGACACAATAGTGTGATGTGTGTGCTGTAGCACAGTGCTCATTCAGTAAAGCCACAGCTACACTGATGTGTGTTCAGTCTTGATGTGAATGTGCCTAATGTTGGAGCACATCTGATCATTTCTGGAAGCTGATTCCAGCAGTAGGGGGCGCTGTTAGTAGCTGATTCACCCTGCTCTGACTGAGTTTCTAGTTTATTTGATCCTAAAGATCTGAGTGATCTGTTGGGTTTGTATTCAGTGAGCATATCTGTAATGTATTGAGCTCCTATACCATTTAGTGATTTATAGACCAGTAATAATACTTTAAAATCTATTCTGAATGTAACTGGGAGCCAGTGTAAAGACCTGAGGACAGGTGTGATGTGCTCTGATTTCCTGGTTCTGGTCAGAATTCTGGCCGCAGCGTTCTGGATGAGCTGCAACTGTCTGACTGTCTTTTTGGGAAGGCCAGTGAGGAGGCCATTACAGTAATCCACCCTGCTGCTGATAAAAGCATGAACAAGTTTCTCTAAGTCTTCACTGGAAACAAAGCATCTAATTCTTGCAATGTTTTTGAGATGATAGTATGCTGATTTACTGACTGCTTTGATATGACTATTAAAACTCAGATCTGACTCCAGAGTCACACCAAGATTTTTGACCTTATGTTTTGTTGTTTGACCCTTAGAGCCAAGGTACGCATTCACCTTGAGAACCTCATCTCTGTTCCCAAACGCAATCACTTCAGTTTTCTCTTTGTTTAACTGAAGAAAGTTTTGGCACATCCAATTGTTAATTTCATCAATGCATTGGCAGAGGGTGTCAATGGGGCTGTAGTCATTAGGCAGTAAGGCTAGGTAGATCTGAGTGTCATCAGCATAGCTGTGGTAGGAGATTTGGTTCTTTCTCATTATTTGGCTCAGAGGGAGCATATAAAGGTTGAACAGGAGAGGTGCCAGAATCGAGCCTTGTGGGACTCCACATGTCATGGGTGTCCACCTCGACCTATGGTCACCTATACTGACATAGTAACCTCTTCCTTCAAGGTAAGATCTGAACCATTTGAGGACAGTCCCAGACAGCCCAACCCAGTTTTCCAGCCTATCCAGAAGTATGCTGTGATCGACAGTGTCAAATGCGGCACTGAGATCGAGCAGTACCAGCACTGTTAGTTTGCCTGAATCTGTATTTAGGCGGATGTCATTGACTATCTTTATAAGGGCGCTCTCTGTACTGTGATGTGGTCTGAAACCAGATTGAAAATTGTCCAAACACCCCTTGTAGTTTAAGAACTTGTTAACCTGGTTAAATACAACTTTTTCAATGATTTTGCCAATGAAAGGGAGATTTGAGATGGGCCTGTAATTGCTCAATCAGAATCAGAAAGAGCTTTATTGCCAGGTATGTTCACACATACGAGGAATTTGTTTTCATGGTAGAGCTTCTACAGTGCAGCAGGATTACAGAGACAGGACAAAAAACAGATCATAAATATATTTAAAAACAGAAGTAAGTAGTGAGTGCAAATATACAGATTGACAAGTGTATGTACATGTTTATTACTATATACAGCGTTATATGTGCAGCTGTTATGTGCAAATTGGCATGTAAAGTGTGTTGTTAAATAAGTGTATATGTGTATAAAGTGTACAGCAGTAGTGATGTTGGTTCCACAATTATTATCATCAAGTGTTCATGAGATGGATTGCCAGAAGCAATCGTCCACCAGAAGGTAACAGTTCAAAGAGGCAGTGTGCTGGGTGTGATTTTGGCAGCCCTTCTGCTCGCTCTGGATAAGTACAGTTCTTGGGGAGTAGGATGGGTTGTACCAGTGATTCGCTCAGCAGTCCGAACTATTCGACGTAGTCTTCAGAGGTCGGATTTAGGAGCTGAGCTAACCAACAGTTATTGATGTGCAGATGACTGATTCAATGAGGGTGTTATCCAGGTTGCTCTTCTTCAGGAGGGGTTTAACAACTGCAGTTTTAAGTGAGTTAGGAAAAATCCCTGAGAGAAGTGAAGCATTTACCACTTTTAGAAGATCCATTTCTAAACAGGTAAACACCGTTTTAAAGAATGATGTGGGGAGCGTGTCGAGACTGCAGGTTGATGTTTTCATAATTTGCACGATCTCTTCTAAGATTTGACCATTAATTGCCATAATATCGGACAATGTCTGATTTCTTCAGTTGTGTTTGAGCTAGTCTGACGTCGACACAATTTGGCTGATTGGATGAGCTGATTGCCTTTCTGATATTATTGATCTTGTCAGTAAAGAAATGAGCAAACTCATTACATTTGCTTTCAGAGAGTAGTTCACTGCACTCTCAGAAAAGGTACGCGAGCTGTCACTGGGGGGGTACCTTTTCAAAAGGTACAAATTTGTACTTAAAGGGTCCAAATTGGTACCTAAAACATATATATTAGTACCTAAACATTTTATGAGGAACATTTTTGCACTTTTTAGGTACCAATATGTACCCTTGAGGCATTAATATGGACCTTTTAGGTACAAATTGGTATCTTTTGAAAAGGAACCATTAGTGTTCTCATTTATGCATCTCTTTCTGACAGACAGATCTGTCTTTAATAGCTGGAGTGATCAATATATCAAAGAAAATACAGAAATGATCAGATATGTTAGACAGAAATGTGTAAACCCTTAGTTATAAGTAGATCAAGAGTGTGTCCACGATTGTGTGTGGGTCCTTGAACATGCTGAGTCAGATCAAAAGTGTTCAAAACAGTCATCAGTTCTTTTACAGCATTGATTTCTGGATTATCAATGTGAATATTAAAATCCCCAGCAATGGTAAAATAGTCAAATTCAGAGGTTACTATTGATAACAGCTCTGTAAAATCATCAATAAAAGTTGGAGAATATTTTGGAGGTCTGTAGATAATGATCAGTAAGATACGTGGAGCACCTTTCAGTGCTATACTCAGATATTCAAAAGACAAAAAGTCACCAAATGACACTTGTTTACACTCATAGACATCTTTAAACAGGGCAGCAATGCCTCCACCTCTCCTATTGGCTCTGCAAACACTCAAAAAGTCAAAGTTTAAAGGAGCTGTTTCATTCAGAACTGCTGCACTACAGCTGTCATCTAGCCAAGTTTCATTTAAAAGCATAAAATCAAGGCAATTTGAGTTGATAAAATCATTGACTAAAAGGGACTTATTGTTGAGTGATCGGATGTTTAAAAGTGCTAACTTAACAGTTTTAGCTATTTTCCCTACAGTACCGTATTTTCCGCACTATAAGGCGTCACTGTGACTGGACGGTAGCTTCGCTGCGTTTGTTTGGAGTTTAGATTCGCAATTTACATTTTTATCATAAAATACCTCCTCATTCACTAAATATTTATCTCTCCTACTTAGGGTGAACAATCCCCTAACACACTCATACATACAAATCTACTTTTAAACGTTCTGTCTCTCGAGCATCCGCCTGGTGTTTGTAGCTTTAGCCTGCTAGCACCGCTGGTCAGCTAAAGCTACCGACCTCTTTCATTCACTTATTTTCTCACTTACTGGCTTTGCTCTTCACCTTGTACAATGTCGCTTGCGTGTCTGTCCTTAAGTGCAGGAGAAGAATCGATGGAGACAAAGCGAGCGCGGCTCCGGGCTTTGCTCGAACCCGTTATTCGCTCGTCTGAGGTAAGTGTACAATACAATCACAATACACCGTCTTCCTCAACCCCACGTGTTTCTTTGTCCAGGCCCAGCACACACAGGGCGTGGCTCTCCCAGGCATCGTTCACACCGACACCCGGCTACCACGACCCCTGGGTGCAGCCGCGTAAGGTGCTTGCCGGGTCATGGGGCAGAACGTCTCCTCCTCCAGTGTTCAAGATCCCCACAGAGAACCGCTTCGCCCCTCTCCGCGAGACGGGTCGCGATGTGGCCATCATTGGCGACTCCATCGTGCGCCACGTCAGCTCCCCTTCCTCCAAAGCTAACAAAGTACGCACTTTCTGCTTCCCTGGTGCCCGAGTTAAGAATGTTTCTGCACCGATACCTACTATCCTGAGCGCTGCCGAGAGCCTCGGTGCCGTCGTCCTCCACGTGGGGACGAACGACACCGGGCTCCGGCAGACGGAGATCCTGAAGAAGGACTTCAGGAGGCTGATCGAGACGGTTCGACGCAGTGATATTCTTAATGTTAATCAGAGAAACGGACTTATGTTTAGCTCCTTTGAAGTACTAGCGCTTAATGTTGTCCTTCCAAACACTATGCAAAAACCTGTTATCTCTCGCTCTAATCACCATATATAGACCCCCAGGACCCTATGTCAATTTTCTAAAAGAGTTTTCTGATTTTATCTCTGACTTACTAGTTAAAACTGATAAAATACTAATTGTAGGAGACTTTAACATCCACATAGATGACGCTAACGACACATTAGGGCTCGAGTTTATGGATTTACTACATTCACTAGGGATAAAGCAAAACGTTATTGGTCCAACCCATCGCCTAAAGCATACACTAGATCTAATTCTGTCTTATGGAATTGAGGTCATTGATGTAGACATTATACCACAAAGTGATGATATTACAGACCACTACCTCTTCCTAGGTGAAAGTGTATTTGAGTACACTAAAAATATAGTGAAAAACAATTAAGTGCACTGTAAGTATAATTGAATTTTTTATAGTAAAAGTAAAAAATATATATACACTATAAATATACTAATTAGAAGTATACTTTTACTTAAGTAGTACTTAAGTAAAACTGTGAAAGTATATTAAATCTAACGGATATTTAAATAGATTTTTAGTATTTGGCAACAAAGTGTACTACTTGAAAAATATGTTATAAATGTATTTCTTAAGAGTATAATCTGAATGCATTTGGAAAAAATAGTTGAAAGTTAGTACACTTAACAGGTGATCTTTAGTACCATTTAAAAATAAACGTAAGATGAACTAAGTGTACTTGACCGCTATTTTGACACACTATTAAGTTGAACTAAACTATAATTTTAATACACTACTTTAATATATATACTGTAATACCACTTTTAATAGAACACTAACCGTCTTTTATTGCACTTTTAAATATACTAGATTTACAAATAAAATACACATGATCATATTACTCCAGCTCTGTCATCAGTGCATTGGCTCCCTATTAAATATCTTAAACATTTTAAAATGTTATTGACTACGCACCTACAAAGCCCTGAATGGCTGAGCTGCCCAGTATTTGAAATAACTACAGCAGTCGAGATCATCTGATCTCATATAAAGCATGAGATGGCGATGACATATGATGATGTGTGCAGGTGCTGCAGTGCTGTCCCATTTCTTACAGGTACATTTTGAAGCCCTTCCCCTTCACACTTGGTTTTAAGGGCCAAGGGGAAGGGGTAGGTCTGTGGACATCCCTCAGCTCGGCTCAGTCAGCACTTTACTCTCAGCCACAAAGTGGAAAATAAAGTAGAATGCAAGTTGCTCATGAGATGGGAATCCGGTTGGATTAACCGTCTGAGGTCGACAGATCACAGCAGCGTGTTTAGCATCTCTTTTTTCCTAATCAGTGTCAAAGACATGAAGGCCCAATCCCAATTCTATTTTTGTACCCCTTCCCCTTTAAAATTTACCCCTAAGAATTGGGACAGCACTACAGCACCAGCACACGTCATCGCCATCTCTTGCTTCATATGAAATCAGATGATCGTGACTGCTGTAGTTATTCCAGTTGGGTTATTTTAGGCGTTTATCTTCAGGAAATCACTGAAGGCATAAATCATGTTATCATACTGATCTAATGTGACAATAAGATCATAACTCTACTGTGCATTTACACAGTGGCCATATTCATCTATGTAAACACAAACACAACATTAACATAGCAGACACTGTAAACAGCTCATTCCCAGCCACTAGACTGTTCTGACAGGGTATTCGAGTATCATCAAGTGTCAGAATGTTGTGGGACTGCTGTACAGAAGTTATGATTAGGGATTATAGATCGCTAATAGATCATGAAATTTAGCACTTTTTATTTTGTTTTTGTTTTGTTTTTTAAAGCATGACGGTAAAACACGAACACGGTTATAAATATATTAAAACATGTGCTTGTTTGTTGTTAAAATTCATAATAATGACAAAACATACTAATTTGAGGAGCTCCTTACTTCCGGGTGCAGCTGTGGCTGGTGTATTCTGGAAAAATTTCTTACCCCTTGGTTTCGAGTGTGGTCCTGAAAAATCTTCGTTTGAAGGGGTGTATACCCCTTGCCCTTAGCCCTACGCTTCAAGCTAAAGAGAATTGGGACACCGCTACCTCTTCATGGGCACGCGCAAAACGAGGGGTAGGGGGAAGGGGAAGGGCTAAAGGGTAGAATTGGGATTGGGCATAAGTATACACTGTTGATTTTGGTCACACAAATAAGTGTTAAACACCATTTAAATCTGTTAGGTGTCTTCTTTGTGCACTCACAATAACAGCAAAAGTGTGTGCTTTTGCTAAATAAACAGTGTAGACATTCATTCTTTTCCCTCTCTGTGAACTGTTTTTAGAAATGTGTCACTAAAATGAACTGAAACTCTGTGAAATCAACACACAGACATGGGTCATATAGCTATAGATTGCCTGAAGTGTATTGTTTACAAAATATTGTTTGATAAAGTAATCAGTATGAAAGCAACACTGGCTGAGCTCATTATTGTAAATGCGATCATACCCACGAGCATGGATGACCCTGTACATTTGGGGGCCCTAAGCAGAATAATTTGGGGGCCCTACCCTTCTCTGTATTGTGGAGTATTGCCAATGCAAACAGGCCCACAATGATTTTATTGCTTATTAAATACAATCAATGAAACAGGAAAGTAAAGCCTGAGTTCTTCTGCTTAATAACTCTCTGAATGACATGGACATTTTAAAACAGCACCGTTTCTGTCAACCAGCAGCTTAAAAAATGAAGAATCTTTAATGAAGGTACCAGTGATTCCTACTTTGCATCCTTCTGGAGTCTTTAAAACATGTTTTATTAATTTGGCACACAGATTGAAGATTCTATAAAAGATTCTGGGTTGAGTTTTTTGTTTTAATAAACTCCAAAAGTGAAAACGCTGCAATGAAAGACCGTGAGCTATAATTAGCCAAACAGGAGAATGCAATACTTAGTAATAAAGTATACATTCTGAACTAAACAACAACATAACAGTTAACATTAATGCAAAGATTGATTCATAAATAATAAAACCAATCAGCAAATAATATTAAGTCAAATATGAAAAATATTCATATAAAAAACAGAGAAAAGGGAAGCAACACATTTATTATGTGCTTGAGTCTCCTTCCCTGTTCCTTACATTTGAGATGCAGGGTCCAGAGCTTATAGTAATGATTAATTCAATTAGGACATAACATTAATAAACATGTCTCAGGAAAAAATATTACCAGAGTGCAAAATATGTCAGTGAAAGATTTCAGACTAAACAACAGGTCATAAAATAAAATATTTCATATAAGTAGACGACGTTTACTAATCTGTAATTGCCTATTTTCAATAAATGTGCTACTAGATTATGTCTTTAACACCATCATTAGCACTTAAAAGCGATGCTAAAAATGATTAGGTGCTTGTCTCTTCTCGTCGTCATTTTCTCCCTCAGTTTTTCTACGCCTGAAGGAGAACGTTTCGTTTCATTTTCACGGTCCAATTTCCAAAATAAATCAGGTATATAATGGGGCAGGCAATGAAGTAAAGGCCATGGCTGTGCACTGGCTCACGTTCTTGTGGTGACCTGTCAGCCTTGCAGGTTTCCTCGAATTGCGAGAACACAGATGGAGCCAGCTTCCTGTTTTAAAGCATACACTCAGTGCACCACTTAGCGGGTTCCCACACAGGTTCTGCATCTTGTTGATATACACTATGAACAGCAGCTACGCTAATTATTCTCTTTATTCTCCATTTCCACCTGGGGTCACTCTTGAATACATGACAAGATGGCGGCGCATTCGGTTCGCGAGGCTCAGCGTCTCTCCAGTATCTGCAATTTTGCAGTATTATTCCTGCTCATTTCGGGTCTGTTCGTGCAGAACAGCAGTGCCTTTACATCGTACACCCGACAGGACATCTTGGATATTGGATTGTGCATTCCGGACAGTTTTATTAACAATCTTCGACTCATCCCTGAGATCGCCAGAACACCCGGGCCTCAGAGCCCTACCCGGCCGGGCGGAAGTGCTCGGAGGCGGCGCAGAGAACGTAAACAAAGACGGGGGAAGCGCGGCGGGCTAAGAGCTAAGCTAAAGCTAACACCACACCGGCTCTCTTTACCCAGCATCTTTCTCGCCAATGTACGGTCACTGGTGAACAAAATGGATGAGATTCGACTGCGCATCAACCACAGCAAAAGATTATGGAACTGTAATGTCATGATTTTCACAGAAACATGGCTAAACAGCGGGATACCAGACAACGCTATCTCGCTAACGGAGCATCAAACATTCCGAGCAGACAGAACGGCGGATGACTCCGGTAAGACCAGAGGCGGAGGATTATGCATTTATATTAACAAAGCTTGGTGCACAAACTCTGTCGTCGTTGGGAGACATTGCTCTGTTAACCTGGAATTTCTAATGGTTAAATGTAGACCGTTTTATCTGCCACGGGAGTTCACCTCCACCATAATAACTGCCGCTTATATTCCTCCCGACGCTGATGCCAAGCTCGCTATGAATGAACTTCATGCAGCCATCAGCAAACAACAGACTGCTCACCCGGAGGCTGCTTTTATTGTTGCGGGGGATTTTAATCACTCAAACTTAAAGACAGTGCTCCCCAAATTCCATCAGAACATTTTCTGCCACACAAGGGGAAACAAAACTTTAGACCAAGTTTACACAAACATGGCTGAAGCATACGCTGTGACCCCCCTCCCCCACTTGGGTCAATCAGACCACCTTTGTTTGTTTCTCACCCCCAAATACCCATCGTCAACCGTGTGAAGCCATCAGTAAGAACCATCAAAGTGTGGCCAGCGGGGGTGGACTCCACACTCCAGGACAGGTTTGAACACACAGACTGGAGTATGTTTGCTTCCCAGGCCACATGTGGCTCCCACACAGACATTGACAGTTACACTTCCTCTGTTCTGGAATATATCAACACCACCATAGACAGTGTTACAACCCAGAAACAGATCACCACATACCCAAATCAAAAGCCATGGATGAACAAGGAGGTGCGCCTCCTGCTGAAGGCACGCAACACTGCATTCAGATCAGGGGATGCACAGGCCTACAGCACTTCCAGGGCTAATCTGAAGAGGGGCATCAAAAAGGCCAAGCACTGCTACAAGCTAAAGCTAGAGGAGCACTTTTCCAACTCTGATCCTCGGCGCATGTGGCAGGGCATCCAGGCCATCAGCAACTACAAACCCAGCCAGTCCACCCCCACAGCCACAAATGTCTCCTTCCTGATCGAGCTAAATGACTTTCATACCCGCTTTGAGAGAGACAATACAGAACCCTACACCAGGAACACTTCCTCAACCGACCACTCACCTATCACACTCACCTCCTCAGAAGTCTACACCGCACTGAGTCGGATCAATGTGCGTAAGGCTGCTGGACCAGACGGTATCCCTGGGCGCGTCCTCAAAGCATGTGCAGAACAGCTCACTGGGGTATTCACAGACATTTTCAACTTGTCGCTTAACCTAGCAACTGTGCCAACATGCTTTAAAACCACCTCTATTGTGCCAGTGCCCAAACACTCCAGCCCAACATGCCTGAATGACTACCGCCCTGTAGCACTCACACCCATCATCATGAAGTGCTTCGAGCGGTTGGTCCTGGCACATCTGAAAGACTCTCTGCCATCCACACTGGACCCACATCAGTTTGCCTACCGTGGCAACAGGAGCACAGAAGATGCCGTCTCCATAGCACTGCACTCTGTCCTCACACACCTGGACAATAAAAACACTTATGCACGAATGCTGTTTGTTGACTTCAGCTCAGCATTCAACACTGTCATACCCTCTAAGCTAATGATCAAACTCAGAGACCTGGATATCGACACGTCTCTCTGCAACTGGGTTATGGACTTTCTGACTAACAGACCTCAGAATGTTAGATCAGGCCACATCTGCTCCACCACCGTCACACTCAACACTGGTGTACCACAGGGCTGCGTGCTGAGCCCCTTCCTCTACTCCCTTTTTACCATCGACTGTAGGCCTGTGAACAGATCCAACACCATCATCAAATTTGCAGATGACACCACAGTGATTGGTCTAATCAGCAATAATGATGAGACTGCCTACAGGGAGGAGATACAGCATCTGGCCACTTGGTGCACCGACAATAATCTGCTCCTTAACACCAGCAAGACCAAGGAGCTCATTGTGGACTTCAGGAAGGGACGGGATGGCCGTGGAGCCTGTCTCATCCTTCAAGTTCCTGGGGACCCACATCTCTAAGGACCTTTCCTGGACCACCAACACCTCCAGCCTGGTCAAGAAGGCTCACCAGCGCCTATTCTTCTTGAGGCAACTTAAGAAGAACCAGCCGTGTTGGTGAACTTTTACCGCTGCACAATAGAAAGCATCCTGACCAACTGCGTCACAGTCTGGTATGGAAGCTGCTCTGTTGCTGAGCGTAAGGCACTGCAGCGGGTGGTGAAAACTGCCCAACGCATCACAGGGACTACACTGCCAGCCATTGAGTACATCCAGAAGAAACACTGTCTGCGCCGAGCACGCAGTATTCTTAAGGACACCTCTCACCCTGCTCACAGACTTGTTTTCTCTCCTGCCTTCCGGCAGGCGCTTCAGGCTCCCCCGGACAAAAACCAGCAGACTGAGAAACAGCTTTTTCCCCAGAGCTGTCTCCCTTCTGAACTCTGCCCCTCACTGACTCTTTTGCCCCCCCGAATACACCCCCCACACTCCTCTAACTTATACTCCTCACAATCACTGCACTATTTAACATTTGCACATTTAAAGTTTGCACATATTCATTGCACTGATTCACTTACTTGAACTGGACATACCCACAGCACATGGACATTTGTAATTATGTTATCTATCTGCACACTCCTGATTATTAATAGTATCCTGTACATATATTCATTTATTGTAAATGTGTTCATAGCTAATACAACCTGTATATAATGTTCATAGTACATCCATCTGTAAATATCACCATAGTTTTTCTATAACTGCACTTTATAACTTATACCTGTATCCTGCACTTGCTGCTATTGCACTGCTGGTTAGACCTAAACTGCATTTCGTTACCTTGTACTTGTACATGTGTGTTGACAATAAAGTTGAATCTAATCTAATCTAATAATGGAATTATTTACCCAGGAGCAGAAGCTATTCTCTCCCTTTAATAATTTTATTTCGTCTCCTTGACGGACATAAGGTGGCATATTTAAGTCCAATTATTAAAGATATCTGGATCACATTCTTGCAATTCAGCCCCTAGTAGGCTTACATTGTTGTTCAATTCATTGTCTTCATATAAATTCCACTGAAACCTACTGAAACCCATGTTTAAGGTAGCTCCACCTTTCCAATAATCCTGGGTTCGATTCTCATAGGAAACATCCTAAGATTTCTAGTGAAAATAGTCTTTCTAAAATCTCAATGAATAAACCTGTTTATTAAATTGATGTTGATAAGTTCCCATGACTTTGGGGCTAAAATCGAATTTAATATAAAACTTATTATGCCATAGGCTGTGCACGCTATCTACCAATCCCATATGGACCGGGCTTGGCCTACTTTTATATTCTGCACGCGAGAGCATGTCCCATTTGTATACATATAAAGCTAGAGCCATTCTATATTGTTGATCCGGAATAGATTTAATAAAATATGTTATTCCACTTTTACTAGCTAATGCTTCAGGTATACCGTGACTGCTATCTAACATCCATGGATGTATTCCTCGATTATCAAGCCAATGGGTTTCAATAAAACATTTTATTGTCTGACAGGTTTCATTTAAAACCCTCTCTTCTCGAATGCCCTTATATCTGACATAAGCTTTCCATTTGTCAAATATCTCACTTTCTTATTGATCCATTAGATTTTGATCATAAAGTGACTGACCCGATATATAACAATACCAGTATTCTGTTTTAGACAGATCCGTACAGTATTTTACCATATTGTGTTGGAAAAAAGATGCGCATGAATCTGGCTTTAATGCACCATACTTTCTGATGAGAAATTTAGCCCCACTAGAGCCAAAAGGTTTCATCCCCAGTTTATGAATGCAATCCCTTTCATTATCACAATATCTTCCTTGGGTTAGATGTTGTTTACATGTTACCCAGTCTATTTCTGCATAAGGAATTATTGGTTTTGACTTATAAACACCTAATATTAGGTGTGTACTGTTCAAACCATCAGGCCAATAAGTCACATGTCCTTTAGCTCCCTCCATTAACCAATTTGTTAATCTGCGATGCCTTGATGTGTCATTGCCTGTTTCTCATAATAACCCCACCTTACTTATTCGGCTACCTTGTAGGCCTCTAAGTATTTTGTCATTTCTGGGTGCAGAAATGGAGTCAGTCATTATCCATTGTTTAGCATTTGTCAAATTCTGCCAACAATGTCCTACTGATTTGCTTAATTCCACTCCTAATTCCAAACTCCAGACGCTTAGGCTACTTTCATTAGTCCATACTGTCTGATTTCAAGCCCAATCAGTTGTACATGGGATTCATTTATAACTATAAGCCTATCCCATTTAAATCTTTCTTTATTATTAACCAGACCGTTATATTAGGACGGTATAAATAATGCACTTGGGTTGGTATGATTACATACCCAAAATCTGTCGTCAATATTTTTAATGTACGACTTCATCATGGTTTCAAAATCACTACTGTTGTAGGTTTTATTTTTCACAGTTATTTCCTGAATTGGACATACCCAATGTTCCGTTATCTCGACATGTCTACACACATGTCGGGTTTCTTCCGTACTTTGAGTTTTTATCTCTAATCCTGAAAAAATGGTGCCTGTAATAATTAGGAGTAAAGAGCTAGTTATCATTAGACTCATCACGATCTCCTGGATTCGTGATTCCGTACACTTTCGGCTTTCTCTCACCTCTCGGTCAGGCCCGTCTTTCCGCATGCTTTCCTGCAACAGAGAACAGAGACAACTCGTTTCATATCCTATTCTGTCCCTCAACTGAATTTTTTGAAGATCCACTTTTTCAATTGTATGAATTTATTTCCTGAACCCGTATCCGATTTATCTTTTGATCTATTCAGATAAACATTTACTCCCTGAATACATTCACCAATACCCAGGTAACTTCCAGTTAAATTGAACAGAACAGTTAAATCCAGAATGTCTATCCTAGATTTATCCTCATCACTTGGTTCAGGAGTCATCAATGGATATGGTTGTGTGGATCTTATTATCTTGATTTTCGCTGTCCCTTCTCTAAAGGATTGTGAAGATCCATAAACTGAGATGTTCGATTCAGTGAAATAACTGGGTTCATCCTTTGGTTCGCATACCTTGATTATTGATTAAATGTCATTTCTTTTGCTGTTATTATTATAGCATCAGAAAGTTCACATTTAATCCATCCGTCGTCATGCAAAAGCCATACACATGCGCCTAAGCCACCTCGCTTGTAGCTAACATGTCTATGCAACTGCATTTTGACAGCGGTCTCCCACCCTCCTAAATGGGTGAGATAACCCAGGCCATTACGAAAACTCTCGTTTCCGTTCAGACTCCTGTCCCCCTGGGATTCCCCCTGGGCAAAAGGACAGTTCATTGAGTCTTTGGGCCATGAATTTTGAATCTGCATTTGTCATTAGGGACACTGGGTTTACTTCCCACATGGTCATTATTCTATTTTCAACCAAGGCCCCTAAGGCCGTCCTGGATTTTCGAGTCATCCATATTTGCTTTTTGCTAATTAACTTTAAGCATTTGCAATGGAATAAACTCTTACATCTATCACAAGATGTAAATTCTTCCCCATCATACATGCATCGGCATTCCCTTCCAAGGGCAATAAACCTTTGCTTACATGACTGACAGTTTCGGCATAAACATCCATCCTGTTTTATCTCGACCTTCTGGTGTGATTCTCTGCAATCACCACAAATGGTGACGTCATGCAAAGCACACGCATGGATATCTCCCCACTCATCCCACCACGGGAAATAACCTGCAAAACTAAACACACGAGCTTGCGTTTCCGGTCTGACGCAGCGTTATGACATCATCTGATTAATATTCAATTATCCATCTGAGCAAAATTACATCAAATTCACAGTAAACGGTTTGATATACACGATATACAATAACTCCACATTTGTTTTGGACTGCAGGATTTACTCTTTCATGTGTCAAGAGGATTTAGCATTAGGATGAATTTTACTTTAAGAGAGGATTAATCGGTGTAATAAGTGTTTTAAATAATACGTTTTATAAGCTAATTTGGAAAGGAACACGTATGATTGGTCACGGCTAGCTTCTCATCTGTAATCAGTAATAATCCGATCAGATTGATCCAAGCTTACAATAAATAGACCGATTTCACCCTACTGCCCTATCTTTGTTTTCGGAAGAATTCCCCCTTCCACCCCATCTCCTCTTTTTCATCCCTTTTCCAGGGGGAGCTCTTGAAACCTACCTGATCTCATACCCCTTCATCTCTGAGCTCAGGATTCTCTCCCAGGACAGCATGCCAAATCTGCTATTGACGCCAAGCATATCTTAGTGGGAACTCTTGAACTGGGGTGTGTATACCAAACAACGATGTAACATGTGGCTAAACTATCGTAGTAAAATGCATCATTTGGGAAAAGAATGATGTAGTGACGAGTGTTTCCCATAACCCATAGTGTCTCTGTCGCAGATCCATCGTTTGAACCACGATAGTTATAAAGTAAAACGCCCATAAAGATGCTCTAAACGGGATGGAGGAACTACTTCCTTAGAGAAGAACCCAATTATTTGTGCAAATTATACTGTTTTACTCAAACATGCATTAAAAACAAATCCAATATTAGCTTTGGTAAAAGCATGCACTCGTTTTCCATATTAATTGAAATATCCTAGCTATGAATACCGATCACTAACATAGTCATATTTAAACTAACAACAAACTGTACAATTATAAGTGGTTTTATAAAAAGAAGCAATGAAAACGTACCTTTACTTGACTGCTGCTTTCAGGATGTCATCGTTTCCCAGAGTTGGCCAAATGACTTCCAAATTAGCCTATATATTACTAATTACTGTCAGTTCAAACATAATTACCTACCATACTATATTACGGTCCATAAAATATGATGCATTACTTTTACAATAACAATAGCAGAAGTATGACTACAATACCAAACATTCATCTTGCTATTAAATGTAGAGGTATTTCTGTTTGTTTGTCTGTGCTTAAGAAGTTTGACAACTCAGATTTGACCTTGTTCCACCCTGTTATTTGCTTGTTTATTTTAGGCTTCTGTTTATGTCTGCTTTCTGGAACCATTCTTTGCCAGACTCTAACCCAATCGTCGTGGTCAACTCCTCTCTGCATCTCAAGTCCACTGACATACATGGCAAGACACTAGACAAACTGGCAACTGCCAGAAAGCTGTCCATACAGAGGTAAGCACTCAGCTGGTAGCGAGAAAAGGAATGGCGTCATACCACCCCATAGCGTTTATTTTAAAGATGAAACGCAGCCATACATACCTCTGGCTACACAGCAAAAACTGGAGTGTTGAAATGTTGATGTTAAATTTATGATTTCAACTCTCAAAATGTAATTTTAACACAAAAACAGCAGAATCCTGCAATTATTGGAGTCATTTAAAAGAGTTGATCATGAGAGTTGCTTTAACTCTTTAACATACATTTTAATTTTAGTCTGACTAAACTGGGAGAAACCGCCATTAACAGCATGGTGTAGTTTTCGACAGTAAGTAGGTTTTAAGCTATTATACTTATTAATTGATGATTTGTATAGCAGTAGCATGTGCAATATGCAGTAGCTACAGCCCTGCACAAGTAAACAAATGTAACAGACCTATGTAAGGGTCCATCTATTAGTCCTATGACAGAACTAACAGCATGGGTGAAGGTTAAATGCGTGTAAGCCTTTTAGCACATGTGAAAAGAAATATTTTTATTTGTTTCCAACTCCCAATTTTAATCTGACTCCAATTTATAACAATTTAAATTTAGAATTATCTAATTCAAGCTGATCACCTTATAGGTCGTGATTTAGTCTAGTTTAGATTGATTAACCTATTAAATCCTTATTTTCAATTAATGGTTCATCATTTAAACTAACAATAGGCCGCCCCATGCTTGAACATACCTAAAGTAAGTTTGATTTAGCCCCTAGATTATATCATACTAAGTCAGTGATTGTCAGAAATCATCAGGTCTCTAATGCTGTGCCCATGCTCCATCCATTGATCCTGAATGTATGACAAATCCTGGTCGTAGGCTGCGGAAACATCAGCCTAAACAATCTACTAGATTTAAATGATTTCAGGAGATATTAAAGTTAAACAAGAATTTTACATTTATTTGTCAGGCAAAGATTTTCCATTCCAATTCACATAACTAAACAAAATAAGCCAATCAAGATTGTACAACATCAATTATTCGAAGATCCATTTAGAGATTAATACCTGACCATGTAAAATACATAGCAGCATATGAGTCCTGATGCAGAGCTCAGAGACTCACAAACTGCAATGGGGTCTCCTGCCTACAGAATCCCACAGACACTTCTGCACCCTTTGCCTAAATACTCAAATCATTCAAGACAATAAAAGCTTCACCAAGACACTTGCCTGGTCATGAGTTGATGTGAAGACCATTTTCCCTGGAGTGGAGCATCTGGCAAAGATCTTATCAAAGCCCAAATTAACTGATATAAGGGAGATTGTAAAATATTACAGTGAAATTAAGACCACTTTACCAATCACACAGAGACATTTAAAATGACACCAAACATGAATATAAAGCCACAGGATACACCATGTTAAAAACATAGACATTATATGTGGAATGTGAGTGAGTTGCTCTGGTGGAGAAGGTAAAGTCCAGGGCAAAGAGGAGGACTCAGGATGCATGATCGAGACAACCCGAACAACTGGTTTCCTAGCTGATCTTCTCAGATTAGAAAGTTTATTGTTTTAGTGCTTGACCATTCTCATGGTCTTGTCTCGTGTGGAGTTCCATAACAGTTTTCAGGATTATGGAGAGATATAGCCATCCTTACACCTACATTTATAGCAAAATGAGGTAATCTCAGTTTAGGCCTTTCCTACACTTACTGTATATTAACATGATATAAAAACAGACATTTAAACTGCATGTTATACTGTAGGTTATCTGAAAATAAATGATTTTTTTTTGCGCACGCGTTTAAACGTTTGCAAAAATGATTTAAGTGAAGTTTCACAAACTAATTTCAAGAGGAGCGTGTGATATGATTGACTACAGCTGATCCTCATCGCTAATCATTATCTAGTCTAATCAGATCACTCTACTATAAATATCCTGCCTAAACTTCATTGCTTATCTTTGTTTTTGGAAAACTGCTCTGTATCAGCCAGCTACATCCACCACCACCACAACTACTTCAAAAACAACAATAACGACAACAACATAAGAACCTTCCTCTTAAAACTGCCTTACACAGCGCATCCGCCATGTATTTGACCCAATTCTCCAGCAAGATCAATCCAAAAACTCCCAAGACGCCGGCGATCTAGGCCACTGCAATGAAGCCGAACTCTCACTGCTTTCCTAGCGGTGCACCTGTGGTTACGTACACAGCATGCTTAAAGGGGAAGCCTCGCAAAAAATAACTAACAAACACAAAACATTTTATAAATCTTTTTGAAGGGAGAGACTCGAGTGAATAAAATTAATGAAATGATTTCAATGAAAGAAACTCAAGCCTCCCAACTGTCCACAGACCCATAACATTTTAACAGCTTGTAATTTGACTGCAACGTTCCAGGCAATCCAATCCGTAAAACATTAGTCCACATCATCTTTATTTGTTGACAAACATCCATAGAAAGCCATGTTATCATCCAAACTAGTCGCTGGAGTGCATTCACTAGAACAGGCATGGGCAAACTGGATCCTGGAGGGCCGGTGTCCCTGCAGAGTTTTGCTCCAACACTAATCAAACACACCTGAACACCCTAATTAGTGTCTTCAAGATCACTAGAAAGCTACAAGCAGGTGTGTTTGATTAGGGTTGGTGCAAAACTATCCAGGGACACCGGCCCTCCAGGATCGAGTTTGCCCATCCCTGCACAAGAACATTAACACTAGTGAAGTTTGGTCAACAAAATGGCTGCCGACCTTTTGCACTTTTGATTGACACTTCATTGAGCCAATAGCTGAAAGATGGCCACCATCCAATGAGCTCCCAAAACTTGTGATGGTCCCGTCCTCACGCTTGACAGTCATGAATGGACTCCAAAAGATTTTGTGAATGAATTGGGCCAGATATGCTTGTGATTCTAATCACGTTAAGATTTCAAACGTAATGTTATTTAATCATGGATTAAAAACAAACATTCCATTAACACAGTTTCTACTAAGTGTTTTTTTTTTTTAAGTTCTGGGTTTGATGTTGCCAATCGATAATAAAAATAAATAAATAAATAAAAAATTTATTAATTAAATAATAAAAGTAAATAAATAACTAAAATAATAATAATAAAAATCCTCTGCCACATCTGATAGCCATTTAACTTCTGAAAGTTGCTTATTACCTAGCTAATGGAAAACACATCGAGCATAGAAGTCCAATCGTAATACGCCATATTGACTCATTATGTAAATACACAGTGTAATATACACGTTTATAACAGTAAATCAGTTGGATGTGGAAACGACAAAGAAACAAACTTCCCGCTTGGCTGCTATGAATAGGAGGAGGACCTTTCTGATAAATGGAGTAATGTTTCATCCATTGAGACTTTAAACAAATTTCTATATCATTAAAGGGTTTTAAACTCCACTCGCACTTCACCTACTCAGTCTTCAAGCGGTACTTCCAGGACCACCAGACAAGTCACACCCCATATCCTCAGCTCTCCATCCAGCTGCCATCCTGCAGAGGGACGAATGCCCAACTCTACCATCCTTAAACACTGTAA
The DNA here is from genome assembly GCF_903798145.1 of Danio aesculapii. Lineage (NCBI taxonomy): Eukaryota > Metazoa > Chordata > Actinopteri > Cypriniformes > Danionidae > Danio > Danio aesculapii. The sequence goes on along the minus strand of NC_079450.1, from coordinate 121,681 downwards.
CAATGAAGCTATCATACCATGTATTAACAAAAGCCACTTCTATTCACAGTTGCCCATGCCCTTATTAAGATGCCTCTTAATAATATCAGCTATCAGCATGGATATCAGCTAAAACGATTCATTATGCCTGCTGTACTTGTACCATGTTGTAAAAAAATGTTCATTTCTGATTCTTTCTTATTTCTCATTTCAGAGACCATGGCAGAAGCTGACCAACATTCGCCTCAAGCACTGCTAGCATACATGCATTACAGGAAAACCCTCAGCTCCAGCCCCCTCTCCCCCCTATTCATAGATGACTCATTCCAGCCAGTTACACGTTTTTGGTTTCAAAATCAGCTAAAAGCAGTCCTTCGCATTTCAGGCTGTTCACCAGAATCATACTCCAGCCACTCATTTAGAATTGGAGCCGCCACCACAGTAGCACACAAAGGATCATCACAACAGCACATACAAACATTAGGAAGGTGGTCTTCTGATGCCTCCAAACCATCCATCCGCCTCAACCAAAGCCACCTCAAGGCAGCCCAAAAGACACTTTCCAGATGAATTTATTATCGTACAACATTGAGTCAAATTTGCCTAGAGTGAGGCTTCCCAGCTATTGGATTTGAAGGAAATGGCCAAATATAGCCTATACTCCTTTTTCCTTCTTTGTATCCTACTATCATAACTCCTTAGTTTCCCTGCCACCCCGAGCTCCCAGGAGTCTCCCTTTCTCTCCTCCCGACTCCTGTAAGAACCAGCCTTTGATAGCTTATCTTACCCGAGCAGTGACTTCGTGCTCGTGTCACATCACTGCCCCTTCCCCGGCCCAGGTACATTCGTCTGTGCATGCAGCAAACGAGTATGCGTCCGCGTGCGCTTTTGCACATCAATGCATGCACATGCGAGGGATGTGGATATGCGTCCACTCACACTCATGTGTTCAGACGCACGTCATAAATTATGCTGGCCTCCCCAGTCTTCACCGCCCACTTCCTTCTCCCCAATTCCTGCTAGAGCCAGCCTTGATAGCTCAACTGCCCGAGCTGTGACTTCAAGCTTGAGTCACATCACTACCCCTCCCAGGCCTTAGACTAACCCGTTTTATGCGTACGTGCCCATATGCATGTGTGTGTGTATATATATATATATATATATATATATATATATATATATATATATATATATATATATATATATGTGTGTGTGTATGTATATATATATATATGTGTGTGTGTATGTATGTATGTATATATATATATATGTGTGTGTGTATGTATGTATTTATATGTATGTATATATCCATATATAGATATATTTTATACATCTCTATTTTTCTTCCTTTCCTACCACTATATCCAGCAGCCTGATATACCACCCTTTATGCCTTTGGGGGGCGTTCTCTGAATACACTGCTGCTGTCCCGAGTTAAGTAGCATTTTGGGGGGCAAGAGGGCCACAGGTTCAAGTTCTAATCGAGCCAGTCTGCACTCCCTGTGCGGAGTTTGCATGTTCGCCCTGTGTTTGCGTGGATTTTCTCCGGGTCCTCCAGTTTCCTCCCACAGTCTAAAAACTTGTACATAAGTGATTTGTAATAGTCACAAGCACTTAACGTATAAATACTTAATCAGTCAGAACCACCTATTAGCCAGAGTATAAACGGGGCACTCGAGAAACACCTGATCTCGTATCTCTCCTTATACTCATTGACCAGGCGGGAACCTTGGGCTCATCTATCTCCGAGCTGAGGGTCCTCTCCCAGGACAGCATGCCAAACCTGCTATCATAGTTGAGCATTATCTAAGTGTGAACTCTTGAAAAACAGTTTTGTTTGTTATCTCTCTCCATGTACTTTGAAACAGGCAACCCTCTTAGGTCCAAACGTGGAATACACAAAATTGGCTGTTTATATTTTATTGTAAGAAACATACCCCCCCAAATTTAACTCCATCCTCATGAACATTCATCTGTTATTGCTTTTTCACACCCAAGATTTGAGCAAGAACTGTTTTGAAGATATAAATTATCATTTTAATTTTCCTTAAACACATTGATTGACCACAGGAGCTCTTTACTCACCCTCTGGAGCAGAATGATCAGTTTTATTATGGATGATGCTTTATTAGCCTTCTTCTGATAAAAACAGCTCCTGTCACCATTCCAGTAGGAGAGACCCAGGAGACACTTAAAGAAAACTCTGAAGGACAGAATGAAGGAAATCATGCCCACCTAATGTCTCGAGGGTCACTAAATTATTGATTGAATCCTTTGCATTTTTTGGGGGTAAACTTATCCCTAATTCAACAGCCCTTTCTCAACTATAACATATTCAGCAGCAAATTGGGGTGCATTGGTTTTCATCTGGACTTTCATTTCAGAAAAGCTTTGCAAACTCTAAACCGTATGATCAGCTAATAAATATCAAAGTACAGCGCTGTTCAGAGATCCTTCTGGCTTTAGAGGTTTTAAGCAGGAGGTGTCAGAAGTTACCACAGGGGTAACTGGCTTGTGATAGCCAAGTGTTTATAGCGAGGCCACTTTTTGATCCTTCGATGTCAGCTCTTCCTATCATTGTGAAGCAGAATTCACCAAGTGTTAAATTGTTCACCCACTAACTTGGAAGCTGGGTTTAGACTGGTTAGTTTTACCCTACTGATGTTGGCCGTTGTTGCGATAGTTATCCCACCTAGTATGAGAGGGACTGCAGGTTCAGACATTTGGTTCATGCACTTGGATGAGGAGCTAATGGTGCAAAGCTACGATCTGCAAGATTATGGCTGAACACCTCGAAGTCAGAATCCCACCTAGACGTAATGATACCGCAGCTGCGCATGGCTTCAATTGGGAGCGGAGTATGTGATCTGTCCCAGCATTTGAAAACATGCATTGAATCACTAATCCGAATGAAAGACGCTTTTGCTGATGCTAGCATCAGGCCGGGTAGATTTGAACAAAACGACTTTTACAAAAAGTTGAAAGGAAAGCAAAGTGGTGCAAGGTGCTCCGTCAGCGGAGTACTGGATGAAAGATACATTGAACTCTGGTAGTGACTCTTTTATTGTTAGCTTTATTAGTCTTATTGGTTTTTTTATTATTTTATTTAAACATTAGATTTACTTTAAAAGAGGATGTTTTTAATTCTGTGCTTGTGTTTGGATGTGTTTTAGTGAAAAACTATGTTTTAAAGGGCACCTATGGTAAAAAATCTACTTTTCAAGCTGTTTAGACAGCCATATGTGCATGTATGGTGTATAGACCGTCATATTGGGGTGATATAAGCACACCCAGTGCTTTTTTTTTTCAATTTAACAACATAAAAACGGTGGACCAATTGGAGCTGTTTTCAGATCGACCGCAACTTTACGTAGGAGAGCGGTCCCCCCCCCCCCCACCAATATTGATTGACAGGCGCGTCATCATATCCTCAGTTTGTTGATTCACGTCCGCCATTTTCAGCGTGAGTCGAAGCGATATCACTAAAGGAACACGCTAGCTCTATTTTTAGATGCAAGGCTCATTGGGCTCAACACAAGATCAATATTCTCCACATTATCGCTCTAATCGGAATTATTGGTTGGGGTTTCACTTCTTTAAAGTGCCAGATTATAACCAGGTGTCCATGTTGATGACTATAGTAAGCGAAAAAATAGTTACAAATGTACTATCACTTAGCGGCAGATGTGAAAGTGCGGGGCTATTGTGACAGACCTGAAACAACAAGAGGACTATGCATAGGTCGTATATTACAATTTGTAATGTCGGGTTTTTTTGTCTCTCATTGAATTTATTTTTCTCTCAGAAATATGTCGTCAAGTTTACCCAAAATAAATTCATAAAAATAATAAAAGATAAAAATTTCCACCCTTACAAACATTTTCTTGCACACCCAAGTTTGGGAACTGCCAGTGGCGCAATTCCCGGGGGGGACATGTCCCCCTCACTTTTTTAGATATAACGTTAGCACAGGCCCGGATTGGCTAATCGGGAGGACCGGGAGAATTCCCGGTGGGCCGGTGTCCCTAGCTGCTCGCACTTTTTTCATTTATTTATTATTTGACCATAGCCTCACTCTTTACTCATTATTTTGCCGCAGATTCGCTCTTATTTATTTTCTCGCAGCCCCGTGAGCAGAATGCAGCCTGCAAGGTAATGATGCACCATAAATCGACCCCAAAGCGGCACCTTAGTGAAAATAAGAATTTGAATAATTAATATTAATGAATATTACACCTGCTCAATGAAAACCAGATGATTCACTGCATTAATAAAGCTGTGGCTACATGTGGTCTAGTGGTCAGCACGTTGCATTACGACTCCGCCGACCCGTGTTCGAACCTCACCGCAGTAATTACTATTATCATTATTTCTTCAGTTTTATTGTTAAGACATATAATACTGTTCGGGTTGTTGAACATTTGAAGTTCTAAAGCAGCTGTTTTCTTGAAAAAGACGTGATAGTGTCATTAGAAACTGAATTGGAATTGACGTTATTGTAATATAATCAGTCGTGAACTGATGCAATTCTTTTCAAGAAAACTTACAGAAGTGAATATGAAATGTTAATGTAAAAAAACAAACAGGATTCTGACATTTAACTAATAAGATTTGTTAAAACAAATAGCCTAATTGGTGGCATTTGCGAAGTGGGCCTGCAATGTCAGGTTTGCAGTGTTATAAATTTGTGCATGAGTGAATTTGCAGCGGATGTCTCATGGTTAAATGAGGTTAGGTTATATGCTGCTTTGCTGAACAATATTTAGTTTAACCTCTGCCCATTACAAGACAGAAAAATAAAACACTTTACTGATAATATCAATATTGTTTTGCCTTTAAAATGATAATAGAATATAAGCCCATGCTAATGTTAACTGAGTTCCACGGTTATAGCTTATTTAATTATTTAAACAAACCCTGACAATAAGTCTTGGCCTTTTTGTTTAAGAAGCAAGTCTTGAATAACTCACCTCAAATGTTTCGTTGTTCTTGTTGATACCTAAACAAAAATACACTACACAGGCCTATAAAGATGATACCAAACCAAAATCTGTTTAAAAAATGATTTTTCCAACAAAAAAAAAGGGGGTTTTATAAAGTCTGTCTGACTCGATCCTTTTCTTCCAGCATACCCCCATACCTTATAACACATCCTTATGGAGATTAAAAAAATAGAACTTAAGCAGGCCTAATATTTAAATTACATAAAAAGTAGCCTTGACTACCTTTACGAGTACCTTTGAAAGGGAGGGAAGAGGATCTCACTTTTCACTTATGTTTGCAAGTCTATATATAATTTATTTTTAGGCATTTAATATAAACATTTTAAGAAGAATTAATGATTTAGGGAGATGCATTGTCCCAATAAAATAACATAAAAATAATTGAGCAAGCTGAGGTAGCGTGAAATCCTGAAGACCCTGGATATATAGCCCGCTCCCACCACTGATAGTGGCACTCTTTAAAGATCAGTCACCTTTATCTGCACCCCCACCCGCCGCACACTCCAATATCTAATATCCAAATGTGTTCTTTTACTTTTAAAAACAATTAAATAAACTCTTCACGTTATTTCCCAAAAATTATATTCTTTCATTTGTTCTCATTTTAAAAACACACTGGATATGTTATGATAAAATGTCAAATCAAATTGAAATGTAGGCTTTTCTGCACACAATTACTCAACATTGCTGCACATTTCTACAACTATCACCAACATTCCACAACTACAGTATCACCATCACTCAGATTGTGCATCCCTCACTCAGACACCCCCCCCCCCCCCTTGAATCTATTTGCATTATTAACAATACAATATTTTATTTCTAATAAAACAATTCGTTTAAAAATTTCTCAACATTACACTCAAAATTGTAATTATTTTGTTGGTTTAAATGGTGTGCAACAGTGTGGCTTATTGAAACACCCTGTTACAACTAACCCCGCTGTCATGTTTTCCTCAAAACTGGCTTGCAGTCACCGTGTTTACATATTTCCAAAATTTAATCTTTTACCTTAGATACGGTAATCACAACCATTTAAGATTTTACATACATATTTTAGATTTTTTTTAAATAAAAAATATTGACTATAAATTAAACATACTTTTTAAAAAATGGTTAATCCAAATTTCGCCAAACTTTTTCAATAATTGGCAGGAGACGTCTGCCGACACTGTGATGAAAACCTTGGGAGCATGTCATGGTTAACCCTGAGCAAATACCTTAAAGCTCCGTGTTACATTTAACCCCGCGCTCCTCTACTCACTGAGATTCAATGAATATTTGTTTTCTAAATCTACACTGCTATTGATTCTTCTGCCCTTTACTTGGTAATATACTCCTTTCAGTTCCTCATCTAGCAAGAGTAACGCTATTCTGCTGCCTCTCATCTCAATCTCTCGCGCTGCACTGACAAACTCTCCCGCCCGCTGAAAAACTGCCTCAGCACAGTGGGCGGAGCTGAGGAAAATCAACCAATCACAATTTCTCATCCTTACCCGCTCAACAATCGCTAGGCAGATTTGCTCGGTTCTGGATTGATGCAGCATTATGACTGGAGAAATAAACACTATAAAACAATACTGAAGTCAAATAAATGAGTAATTATAGAAAATAACACACCATAAAGAGTTTATAATGGGGTTACACCACAGTACATGAGGTAGATTCTTTTCTTTTTATGGTAAAGTGTTCTTAGTTTGAAGGAGTGACCCTTTTCCCCCTCTGACAGTACACAGAACTGTGTTTATTCACAATGTGACTTCTGTATTCTGTATTAATACGTTTGTTAAACGGCAAGTCTGCATCTGTTATTTTATTTATTTGTTTATTTGGCAGGGACAGTGTTCATTTATTAGCATTTCTGCAAATGCACCAGAGTTAGCTAGAAGGCTACTTTTCGTCTGTTGTCGCTGGACAGATGTTAAAAATGTCAACCTAAAAACAATACAAACATTATACAATCAGTAAAGCACAGTTAAGAAGCACTAAAATACACAGTTATGTAGATCTTAGTAAAAATGTACAAGATAAACTAAAAACAGCAACATATGTAATAGACAACAATAATAAACAACAAATCATTAGGACGGCAGGAACAAGTGGTAGCATGCTGGGTAGATTCATGGCACGTCTGATGCTCTATGAACCAGATTTTTAGATGTGTTTTGAACATATTGTAAGAGGTTATATCTCTGATGCTGCCAGGGACAGAGTTCCACTCCTGTGCAGCTGTAAATGCACCCTGACCAAAGGCACTTTTCTGGAGTGGGACAATACAGTCTCCTCGGGCTGCCCCTCGTGTTGCTCTGTGTGTGGTGTTCCTGATGTTCACAAACTGACAGAGGTGGAGATGACCGACCATCAGTGATCTTATACACGAGACAAATGTTTGACTACTTAAAGGTGCAGTAGGTGATGCTCTTCAGAAACATGTGCTGGTTGAAAGTCTCTTCACAGTCCAATAGTACTGATTACAGTAAATGATCTAGATGTGTTTATATGTGTTTTTATATTCTGGGTGATGCAGAAGACTAACACATATTCATCCAGTTAAATATTGTCGGGCCGACATCTCCCATAATTCTGATCAGTAGCTCAAACTGTCAGCTAATGTAGATTTAGACTAATGCGCATCTGTTCATGCATATCTGCCATCAGCTCGTGCACGCCTGCATGAGCACAGTGTGTTCACGACACGTGTACATGAGACAGTCACAGTAAAATCAAATGCTGAACTGAAACTTATTAAACTCCTGAATCAATAAGTTTTGCCCGCAGGAGGAAGGACGACACCATGGCTGAAGTGTTTCTGTTACACAGGTAATGTTGTCTTAAAGATATTTTAGTCACGCAGAGCTGATGTAGATTGGGTTGTTATGAATGGGTTATCTGCACAGAAGTGTTGTTCAGCTACTGAAATCTCCCGGTTAAAGATTGATGTGACTATTTTCAGTTTCATAAGGGCCTTTTACAGCATCGATAATGTAGATTTATATTGAGTTTAACAACAAAACATCAGTAAATATTCTGCCTAGCCTGCTTTACTGAGCTGAAGATGCTTTTATATTACCATTGGGTCATTTCTGAACAATGACAGCCTGTGACGTGCTCCCTATACGGTTTACCATGCTGCTATGAATATTCGCTCTGAAATAGCATGTAATGACTGTAATTCCTGCACGCCGCCGGCCAAACACTGACTACATTTCTAACTGGCGAATGACATGAACTAGTGGGTTGTTTGCTGTCGTGTCGCAGTGCACGTGTTCGCGATTTCAGGAGGCGTGGCTTTGAAACACAGTCCCTCCCGCCATCTAAAGAGAATATGCTAAGAGGTTAGCGTTTTGGCAGATCACCCACTGCCCCTTTAAACTCTTAAGCTGGGTAAATGTCATGTTTTTGTAAAACGGTACAATGATGATGCCTCAGAGGTTTTTATCCAGTATTTTAATTGTCTGCTTGTATAGGGACTCTATGGGCTTTAGTGTTGTTGTGTTTGCCTGTGGCCAGGTTGTTAGACAGTAGGTTATATGTGAAAAAAACATTGTGTGCATGAATATTTTAGCTGCCTGCAGTGATCAGTGTGACCTTATGAACCAGAAATTAGACATTAAATTTGACACAGTTACAGACCTTTTTAAATTGCGATCTAAAAGTTAATTTTGAGTCAATTAGGACCCCGAGATATTTGATTTCAGACATAAATAGTATTTTGTCCCCAGCCACATGTTAGATTATTCACTGTGTTTGTTTTAGATAAGTACATTGCAGCTGTTTTGTTGACATTGAGTTTTAAATAGGACTGGTTGAACCATTCTGAGACATGAGCCAAAGCTTGTGGAAGTTTATCTGCTACCTGAGTTGTGTTTTTACCATGTGTATAAATGTCCATCATCTGTATACATCTGAACAAGGACATTTGGACAGACTGAAGGAAGGTTGTTTATGCAGAGAGAAAATAACAAAGGCCCCAAAATGGAACCTTGAGGTACACCTGCGGACATAGAGAGCAGGGGAGAGAGATAATCATTGATTCTGACTGATTGTGATCGATTGGATAGTTATGGTAAGGTCTAATTCAATGATTCTGTTGAAATGTTAAATTTAGTTCTCTTGGTCAATAATATTTTATGATTTAGTGTCTAAAGCTTTTTTCAGGTCAAGAAACACAGCACCAACTACACCACCTTCATCCAATAAACGATTAATGTTTTCTATGAACAGTTTGCAGTGTCTGTGGAGTGTTGAGCTCTGAATCTGAATTGCATTGGAGGAAGAGTAAAGGAAGTGGTGTTCAGATGTTTAATTAATTGTTTGGCAATGAGTTTATCTGCAACTTTAGACACTGTGGGAATAAAGCTGTGGTCACACTAGAGTTTGAGCATGCAAAATTCTGTCGTGCGGCACTGCGAATAAAGGCGGGATTAAACAAGCTGATTAGACATTAATAAAGCGAGCGATTGCTCCATGTTTTAAATTTCTGTCCAGAGAGGTCATGTTTTGATCCTCCATTGGTCTCACGCAGTCAAGTGATGCGATTTCGCAAGCTTGACGCATGACCGGTCTGACGCATTCGCGTGCGTATGAATAAGAGTCTATAGGGAGGAAAAAGTCCAGTGTGACCGCAGCTTCATACTGATTGGCCTGTAATTGGAAAGTGACAGAGGATCCCCGTTTTTATAGATTGGAATGACAGCTGATGACTTCCCTACACCTGGAAATATTGCCTCAGTGAAGAGATTGTGGAGTTTGGTTATTGGAGTTAATAATGTGGAACAAAGTTCTTTCAACATCAGAGTATCTATGCCAAATATATCTGGTTCTGGAGGGTTTGAGTGATTTTATTGCATGTAAGGCTTCAGATTCTGTGATACTGTCTATGCTGAAAACTATTTATAGGAAACATGTTAGGATCTTTCGATGGCCCGTATGGGACCATAGTTAAAACAGAATTAATAAGAAAATTACTGAAGACATCTACATCTGGCAGGCATTATTTGTAATATGACCATCTATCATCATTTCCAACATCTTCTTGTTATTAGTCTCCTGTCCAACAACATTATCAGTTGTTTCCAGACGGTTTAAGAATCGCCTTTTGCTTTTTCTATTAATGTCAGAAAATAATCAGCTTTGGCTTTTCGTATGTTTTGACTACTTTACTTCTTAATGTTGTAAACATGCTTCTAGCATTAGCTGATTTACTCTAGAAAACACTAAGAAGCCAAGGCTCTGAACTGAGTGAACCAACAGAGAACAGGCATCAACAGAGCACAGGGAATAGAAGAGTTTAAGTACACTGGTAAACTAAAGAGACACACCTGGAGACAATCACTAATCACAGCAGAGAACAGGAACCAGACTGACCCAACTACTGCTTACAGTCCACAACAGAGCAGAGACAACTCCAACATGGGTATTTCTTATAGTAGACCTTCAGACTCTAGAAACTAAAATAGCTAACGAGGTTACGTCCACAGGAATAAGACTACACATTTATATTAGTCAAAGTACAGTCAGCATTTAAAATACTTACAGACAATTAAAGATCAGGTTTTTACAGGGTGTCTGAGCGGTCTTAAAAGGGATTTAAAGTTCATACATCAATGTAGAGAAATTTAAGGCCTTTAAAAAGTATTAAATGCTCTTTTGCAAGGTATAACATTTTATATAATTTTTGATTACGCAATGTCTGGTTGTATGCTAAAGTTTGCCTGAATTAAATCTGCTAATATCAGGATGCTGTGTAGTTTATGAAATCCTGCTAGATTTGACATGCTGCTTTGTTTACACCATTATTCCTGCAGTTCTATAGAGGAATTACCAACCTATGTCACATGTGTTCCCGAATGCCAAATTTGAAAATCCAAAAACAGAAAACGTAGCATGTCCCGTACACCACACTGCTTCAATGCCAACCGCAGACGTCTTTGGCTAAAAGGGAGCTGAATGGAGTGAGGAGCTAATTATAGATGCTGGACTCTGCAGTGCTCATGTTATATCAGGCGAGTTCACGCTATGCTGAATCAGACACATTACTGGTCATTGATTTCAGCAGTGATTTTTAGCAGAAACAGTTTAATATGGTGAATTAACCTGCGGACACTGAATGCTCAGAGTGAACTGTAAACATGTGCATTCACATATGCTGTCGTACAGGTGCAGTTCACTGTCAGAATGCAGTAGTTCTGCTTGTTGATGATGACCCAGCTCCGTCTTCTTTCTTTTTTTAATTGGCAAGGCAGAACCTCTGTGTTTAGCTCTACATTGTGTTGAATCTGGTCATCATGGAGCGTTATTTCCTGCACATAACCACACAGAACACTGTAGGCATCCAAACACTTGTAGATCTTTAACTTCTCTCTCGTTAAATCACTTGAAGTTTCAGTGAGATAGCTGTATATTTGGGGCTGGATGCTTGGTCATTTGTTCTTCTCCAGTATTCATTGAGAGGGTGCTATCGCTAATGGAGCTGTCATATGAACGCCGCTCACTTTAACGTTAATTTAGCTGAATAACTGTGCTTATCACTGGGTGATGAGCTGTTATAATACCCTGAAAGCATTATGTAAATAATATATATATATCATATATAATCAACATAACTGATCTCTAATACAACAACAAACTGTACCGCATCAGATGTCATTCCCTCACTGTAAATACCAGGGCTGTTTTTTTCCTGCAACCTCGCTGAGCGCACATCCTGAATGTTTAACAAACCGGTAATTCGTCTATTGATAACAATATTTAAAAAGACGACAGTCACATTTGGCTAAATAACTATTCAAATGTATTTTAATGGCACAAACTACAAAGCTGTGCGTAATGACACACACAAATCAGCAAATATGTCATTAAATGAGTGATTGACAATTCTCAAGCATGCACAGACGCAGGAAAACATTAGTGTTTTCTAAAGTTTGTTATGTAGCTACAATAGACGGAGTCAGCTGTATAGTATATTTGGTACTGAATTTCCTCAAGCAGTCTCATAATGACTCTTTCCAAAGTTACACCGTATAATGAACTCCACTAATGAAGGTCTTTTACATTATTGTGATTTAATCTGTGATTATTAAGTAGCACAATAACTGAAACACTTCTACTGTGCAATAAAATTCACACTCACCAAAAAAAAAAAATATATATATATATATATATATGTTTTGTTCAAATAGTATTTTCAGCAATAATTAGCCCATGTAAAAACTTCTAGCTAGAACGACGCTGACAGCATTACAGTTGCAAATGCTTTTGTACATCCATGAAATACGTACAGTTCTCTGTTATTTCCTGTATAGTCAATTTCTTATGTCATGTTGATCAAAATATTATAATGGTGTCTGAATAGTCTCACCCCACACAACATTCAGCCATTATTTCTTAGCAGTTCATACATGCATGTCTTTGTGTGCATATTACTTGAACATGTTGTCATGACTAAGGCTGCATTTACACTGCACTGTTCAAGTGACTCAATTCCGATGTGTTTCTCCCATGTGGCACAGATCGGATATGGCTCATGTACATGTAACCAGGAACAAATCACATGGATTCAGCTTTACTCAAATCAGATTCAGGCCTTGTTCTTATGTGGAAATGTATCTGATATGAATGGGATCTGTGCCCTTGTGTCTGCAGTGTAAGCAGGTAGATCAGATTTTTACCTGTTAATGTGAGTCGCGCATCATTAAAACCCGTAGTGAAAGACGTCAACTCTAACACTTTATTTTCAGAACAGACTTCAGCAGAGTCGCAAACCTTAAATCTCATACACGAGGACTAAAACAGCGTTTATATTCATATAGCACAGGTATTCAAGCACGAGCGAAACAGAGAGCGCAACGTCCACCACGTAACCAATATAAACTAATATAAACTAATATAAACACACGCAGCTGTGAACAGATTACATACAGGGACAGGGAAAAGAGCACTCTTTTATTATCAGCTGTCAGTCAGCGCCTGTTTGATTTTTTTCCTGGTCATTGCACTTTTGCCGTGTGCTGTGTAAATGCAGACGATCGGATACGAGTCCCTTTTAAAAGATGATGTAAGCAGATCAGCAAACAAATCAGATACGGTCACAAAACCAGAACTGACCATCAATATCTGCAGTGTAAATGCAGCCTGTCAAAATGCATTTCTCTATACATTTCCTTTAGAGTTTCTCTAAAACTGTCCAGAACTGGTTAACTCTTGAATCTTGATTTTTTTCTAATGAAGTTGCATGAGGTGTGGAAGAGGACTGCACTGTAATTCACACTGTACAGCACTGCATGTACAGTTTTCCCTAAAGACTTTGTCCTATGTTCACATAGTTTGTGCTATGTTGTGCTGTCTTTTCTTTTCTGTATCACAATGATATGGTCTGTCAACAAATTACAGTACGAAGGTGAATCTTGTCCAGTCTCTTGCAATCCAACTTCCACATACAGGTGTAGCCAACTTCACACTCTGATGGGGAAAATGTACAACTTTAAACTGTAGTTTTGGGAAATAACTGAAGGATTGTGAGGATGAGACTGGCTTTAGCTGGTAATCAAAGGTGTTTTGCTATTAGTATGCATTGTTTTGAGAAATGCACCTTAGGCTGCATTTACACTGCAGATCTTGGTCAATTCTGATTTGGTGACTGTATTAGATTTTTTGTTAATCTGCTTACATCATCTTTTAAAATCGACTCGTATCCAACGCTCCTCTATTTAATCTGTTAGCGGGCTTTCATTTCTTAGTTCTTTTTGACACATTATTTTACTGTCATTCATGACTGAAACGTTCTCAGACTTGCGCTATGGTTGACGACTCACATTGACATGTGAAAATCTGATCGACCTGCTTACACTGCAGACACAGATCCCATTCATATCGGATTAATTTCCACATATGATCAAGGCCCTGTTTACACTGCCTGTTAAATGTGACCCAGTGCTGATTTTTTTGCTCATATGTGACAGATCAGATCTGTTTTATGACCGTAAGCACGAAAAAAAAAAAACGCATGCATTCGGATATTCAGCGATCGTTTCAGGTCTCCTTCATATGAGGAAATAAATCAGATATGTGACAATGAGACTGTCATGTAAACAGGCGGATCAGATTAATTGAGGGATTCTGTTGTGTACGTCATTAAACTTGTGACAATGTGGTGCTTCTCTGTGGTTTAATAACGTAGAAGAAAGAGAGTGTGTGAAGACGTGCCGCGTTAAACAACACCAACAGAGGAAACATGGAGAAGGAAAGTGGTCGATGGCAGAAGTTACCTGCCGTCTTACTCTGTGGGGAGATGAGTCAGTACAAGATCAAATTAAAGGGTCCTACAGAAACAAATCTGTGTTTGAAGACATTGCGGCTGCCTTCCTGGCTACAGTGTCTGAAAAATAAAGTCACTGAAATCGAAGTACAAAGAAGTGAAAGACCACAACAATAAAAGTGGTCACGAGCGAGGTACATTCCCGTTTTATGACCAAATCGATAACATTTTGGTCGACAAACCGAGCGTCACACCAAGAAATGTTCTGGGCAGTTCCCGCACCAAAGAGTCGTCTGACGGTCAGAACTCTGACATTGCTACAGGTATGAAGTTTCATCCCCACACTAATGTTTGCTGCCTTGTCGCCGGATGGGAAAATGTGTTTGTTGTTGTTAGTGTCCATGAAAACAAGGTTACTATATTAACGTTTTATATTCATTGTTATACATACAGTAAGGTTTAAAAGAGATAACATTTCTGATTTGTGCACCAGCCCTATAGGCTAGGCTAAATGAGTCAGATTAAAAGGCTTTAAACAGATTTTACATCCTTAAGTGAGTTTACTTTATTCTTGTTAGACGTGAAACTGGTCCATTTATCTCTTATATAAGCTCCCCATCTTACAGCATTTCATTGATTGCAAAAACAAGTTAAGAGCATGTGTTTTGAGTGTTTTACAGGGTTCTTACACCTTTTCCAACTTCAAAATACAGAACTTTAAGCACTTTCAAGATGCATTTTTATGATTTTCCAGCACCAAATAACCATGGTAAATTACGCTTATATATGCTGTATGTACTTTTCCACAATTAAATCCAATCCAATACCACATTTCAACTTAAATTGTTCAATACTTTGGAGTATAGATTTATTGGGATGGTTCACCCAAAATTGCTATAAATAAATAAATAAATAAAGTTGAGTTATTGGATGAAGCATCTTTTAAGTTTGGTCTCTTTCTACCTAAAGTTGATGTTTTAGTCAGATTTTGTTTGGGTGTAATAGCACACCTTCATGACCAGTCAGTCATTCATGATATTTCATGTGCATTGCTATTCAAAATTCATGAGAGAAATTAAATCCTTTACACGCAGCCCGGGAATATTCTTGCTGCAAATTAATGAACGGTTCCTGTGTCAACTGTTTGGAAAACCTAATATTTGCAAACGTCATCTTAATAACAGTAACTGTCTTTTCATGAGCTGCAATATTACTTTAATCTCAGTGAATGCAGGCTCAACTCACGATGGTGAACACACTGCAGTTGACAACATCATGACGATTAAATGTAGGATTAAATAGAACATCTCGTGCTTAAAATGTGTGGCAAACACTGTTACCTGCAAAGCAAACTCCCTCAGGCTTTACAGTGAATGGCTTTAGTCTTTTTCATAGCGGATTTTAACCTATCAGAAGGCTTTATCCACTCTTTGAAAAGTGTAAAGGATGGATTTACATTCACCACATGATCACTGATCAGATGTGCCATTATTTGTAACTTCAGGTGGTTTGTAAAACTTCACACACCCTCCTCCCATCCACTCAGATTATACCTACACTCCACCTTTTCACCCAGATCATACCAGCGCTCGGCACTATAACCAACATCACACATGCCCTCCTCCTGTCCACCCAGATTATACACACACTCCACCTTATCACCCAGACCCAACACCACACACTAAAGTAACACCTCATTAAAGTGTAGCTACAAATTTTCAAACCTCGTATGATGGTTATGCTTCTTCTGGGTCCTCTCATCATTCACACCCCTCAACCTCTTACCAGAGCCACACACACACTCTGTCCATTGTTTCTTCTCAATCAGGCCAGGCAGCCCCCAACAGTTTTCCTCCCCGAGCCCAACCCACACAATCAAGTATTTAGAAGTAATAATTGAGCAGTTTAAGGATAAGGAACGCCTATAGTTTTCTCAGTTGTTCATGTGGCAACTTTTGAAAAGGGATAGGGAAAACCTGCATCCCATGTAGTATTTGTCACTACTCAAGAAAAACAGTGTTCAGTTTCAGTTCCATCATTGTAATGTGAAGTCAATGTTCATTTGAGCTCTCTCTGGTTCACTAAAGAAGCTTCACTATGTTTAGCTCTTTTGTTACTTGACAGTAGTGAATACACTTGTCCATTTCATTTCTCTATATCTGACTGATCTGAGTAGTTGAAATAAACACATTCAGCAACAATACACGTGGTCTTGATTATATTGGCACACAATAGCTTGGTGCTTTGAGTGGCATTGTACACCACCACCACAACAGTGGAAAGGTTAAAAATATGAACAAATAAATGTAAGAATGCATACCATATGCATAATTTGAGGTATTCAGCATCTTTTCTCGCTATTATTGGCATGTGCAGCGCTGTGTAGCAAAACGAACTCTCAACGGTCGTGTTCACAGCACCCGCTGGTTCACATTCCTTCTGTGTTGCTTCAGAAGTGCCAACTCGAGGGATGTCCTCAGCAGATGTTGTGCAGAGTGCAACATGTAACAACAACAATGGGTAGCAATGCTATGTCAACATCAAGACGTTTTGCTAGACATCTCCATCAACCTTTTGATCGACCAAATGCACATTCAACTGTTGTTCTAGGTCTGCTTAGCCTTTGATTGAAGTAGCGCTGGTCTTCAGCGAGGTTTCCTGTTTCAGTGTAACCCTTCATGAGCCATGGCTGAAGAGGGTAGCTGGATCTCCCAGCAGCATGATTCCAGGCCATCCAACAGTGATGTTGGTGAAACTGTGGAGATCAAAAGGGTACAACATGTGAACAGATATAATACACCTGTATGCTATTATGACCATCTGTATAACTACAGTCTGTAATTTTTTAAACATAAACACCGTCCTTACCATAATCTGTGGTCCACAACAGCTTGCAAAATCACAGAATGCTACTACAAATAGTATATAAATGTATTTAAACATTTTAATACAAGAATTGCTGCTATGAAGAGAATATATAACTGTGTATGAAAGTATCGTCAATGCACCGAGATATCGAATTGAACCGAATCGATGGCATGATAATCGTAACCGAACCGTGAGACCAGTGTAGGGTCACACCTCTACTTGTCAGCATCTGAACTTGGACTCAGGCTGACAGTACATTGTATTACATCAGTGAAAAACACATGTATTTGATTAAATAAAATAAAAATAAACAGAAATTAAGTTGTGTTGTTCTTTACACATGTACTGTACTCAGCATATAATGTTCTCAAGCTACCAGGCATATGCATAATACAGCATGAAATACACACACAAACATGAACTAAACGCACACAACACCAAATTCACATAGATCTCACAATTCTCTCACATTTATAACCAGTGACTGAACAAAAAACCATCCTAATCATATTTGGTGTAACACTATCTGAACTTCAGTCAAAAAACCATGTTAAACATACCAATTTAATCAGCAGTGGAGGAGTAACTATTCACGCGTCTTGCCTTGCTAGCGTAAGAACTGGCTGACCCAACGCAACTCTCCGAGAACAAAGCGCACGACACTGATTACGGTTCCACTTCAACGAAATGCTACAATTAAAGTTCCTACGCCCATTAAACCACGCAGGTATATAATACAGAAATTAATAGTTTATTTGTTTTGGGAAGATCATCAAAGTATGTATGAATTAAAATGAACATTTCTCTTCCCTACTGGCTACATTTGCATATGGAAAAACAAATATTGAACACAACACAGATTTATCCTCATGACTTCTTAATGTCTATTTTTTTATATTTTGAGCATGAAACTTCTTTTACCACAGTAAAGCTCAAAGTGTCTTCTTTCCAATGACACATCATTTTTTCAGTTTGTAGCTTACTGGAGTCAAGCACTGTTACTATTTAAAGTTAGGTAGGTGCAAACCCCCAAAAGTGAGTGTTGGCTAACAGGGTAAGGCCCAATCCCAATTCTATTTTTGTACCCCTACCTCTTCCCCATGGCCCCTAAAACCAAGTGTGAAGGGGAAGGGCTTCAAAATTTCCCCCTAAGAATTGGGACAGCACTACAGCACCAGCACACATCCTCGATCTTCATATGAGATCAGACGATGGCGACTGCTGTAGTTATTAGTTGGTTTTATTTAGTGTTTATCTTCAGGAGATCACTGAAGGTATATATCATGTTATCATCATGATCTAATGTGGAAATAAGATCATAACTGTACTGTGCATTTACACAGTGGCCAGATTCATCTATGTGAACACACAAAAACAATATTAACATTATAGCAGACACTGTAAACAGCTCATTCTCAGCCACTAGACTCTTCTAACAGGGTATTGGAGTGTCATCGAAAGTCAGAATGGTGTGGGACTGCTGTACAGGAGTTATTATAAGGGATTATAGATCGCCAAATTTAGCTGTTTTTTTTTTAAAGCATGACGGTAAAACATGACCTCAGTTATGAATATATTAAAACATGTGCTTGCTTGTCGTAAAAATTCATAACGATGACAAAAAAAAAATACTCATTTGTAGATCTCCTTACTTCCGGGTTCAGCAATACTGCCGTTGTGGCTGGTGTATTCTGGGAAATTTTCTTACCTCTTGGTTTTGAATGTGGTCCTGAAAAATCTTCGTTCAAAGGGGTATCTAACCCTTCCCCTTAGCCCTACACCTTCAAACGAGCGGTAATGGCTAAGGGGTAGAATTGAGATTGGGCCTATGTGGGGTGGTTTTGCTAGACCTGCAAGAATCTTTCGATAAAAAAGCAATGGGTTTTGGTATTATGGCCTAAAAATGGATAAATTCTTACCTTGAAAACAGATGTCAGATAGTAAAACTGGATTTATTGTATTTGGTTCAGCTGTGAAAATGTGTCAGGTCAGAAGTAAAAGTAGGACATCTTATTACACCAAAACATGAAGGTAAATATTCAGATTGCCCTTTAGATTGTAATTTGACAGGTGAGAAGATGGCTGCTATAGTCCATTCAGAAACTTACTCTCCAGTTGGACAGGCAGAGCTCTTAGACACCCAAACTTATTATTGTTATGAAGTTTCATCTGATTCAGAAGTCATGGACTTGTTGGGTTTTTTAGTTCTGCCAGGCAATAGGTTTTGTCTAATCAATTTGGCTTTCAAATATTCAATAATGTCCATGTATTTCTCACATCTTTTAGCCAAGTGTAATTGAGTTTGGGCACCCCTGTACTAGATGATCCATCCAGGAGAGCTGATGTCCTTCATATTTTAGTTTCAACCCTAATTAATCACACCTGAATGAGCTAATCAACATCTTTCTAGCTATTCTAGGATTGTCCAGGCAGGTGTGTTAAAGGAAGCTGGAGCTAAACTATGCAGAACACCGGCCCTCCAGGACAGAGTTTGGGCACCCCTGATCTAGTGTCTTGTCTAGCTGTGATTGGAGATGAACATTTTTGTGCTTCAGAATCTGCTGTGACCAGTTGTTATAATAAAAAAATAAAATATAAAAAATATATATATAAAAATAAATATCTTTTTAGGCTGTTGCGTAGGCTAGAGACATTCAGGTCATTTACAGCCTCCATTATTTCTTTATGTTTACATTTCTTTTGTTTAAAGGGCACATAGGTTAGCCCTTTTTTTCATAACTAATATAAGTCTGTCCCCAGAATGTGTCTGTAAAGTTTCAGCTCAAAACACCCATCAGATTATTGATTATAGCTGTTTGAAGTGTCCATATTATAGCTGGAAAAAAGGTTTTGCTGTGTTTTTGTACTGGCCCTTTAAGGCTAGTCCTCCCCACCCACCGTTCCCACGTGCCTGTCAGCAATCGCCGCCCTCGGCTGCCTCAGGAAGCAGATCTCACGTAACGTGTGTGAGAAATACTATAGTAAGAACTTTACCCATCAGCATTTGATGAGTTTTTTGTGCATTTGCAACAATGAGTCACACACAATGTCATTACAAAGTTCACGCACACACACACACACATAGCGCAGACACACACACAGAGAGAGAAAGAGAGACAGCGCGTTAAGCTTTGCACTCGTTTTCCACACATATGTGACAGGCTACAGGTTAATCTCCACTGCTGTATGGATATTTGTTATATTAATGTACAAAATAATCCAGATTTAACATCCACAAACCGGGACTGAAGCGTCTTCCTTTATAATTGTTCTGACACGCGGCTGTGCTGATGAAGTAAATGGCTGTACTTCATTACACACATGCTCTGTTTTAAAACATGTGAAACTCACTCTTGATCACGTTTGATGATGATTGATGATCCTAGCGAACTGAACACACCTTTTATTCCCGGCTGCTTTGCGCTCGTCTGGTCTTGTTGATATGATTATACACGTGACTACCGGACATTGCGCCTGTCAATCAATATTGGTGGGTTGGGGGACCGCTCTCCTACGTAAAGTTGCGGTCGATCTGAAAACCGCTCCAATTGGTCCATCATTCTTTTGTTGTTAAATTGAAAAAAGGACTGAGTGTGTTTATATCACCCCAATATAAGTTTATACACTATACTTACACACATTTCTGTCCTAACAGCTTGAAAAGTAGATTTTCACCATAGCTGCCCTTTAATGCCCACTGTTTTCCACCATATGAAAATTTCCTCACTAGTAGCATCCAATTGACTCTATGCACGAACTCTGCTGACGTGTTTCCGGTAAAATTTAAGTCAGTGGCTCTGCTTCCGCATAGCGCGTTCTACACTGAAATCTTATAGCGGCGAAACCTAAACGCATTCAAAGGAAGGCAAAGGAGGGAGATTTACACTTAAATTGATGAGGGTCCCGTGCCAGTGGATGCCCAGCATCTGGAAGATCATTTTTGTTCAGTTCCACAACCCAGGGCAGATGATTAATGCACCGTATCAGGCTGACAGTCTCCATGAGGAGGTGGAGTGACTGAAAGGAGACTGCTTTGATGCTGCTTTTGGTGTTATACGGCTCTAAAGGTACGATTAAAAACGATGTACTAGAATTTAACCCAGATGAAAGAAGTAACAAGTTGTAATTGTATGTTATATTAAATATTACGTTTTTAACCAGAATATAGTAAATTGTACTATACTGTATATATTGTAGTACTTAAAAGGACTAAGCTTAAAAGAAAACGAATGAATATTGTAGTATCTACTACTTTCTGTAATAATTGCAGCAACATACTGTAGTATTAACTATCATGAACTTCAATAAATTGCAGTATAGTTATATATATCTATATATACACACACACAGACTAAACATTCTAGTGTCATGTAATAGTGAAAAAATAAACTGAAACAAATGTGTTAAGCACAAGTGTTTATATGCAAAACCTAATATATTTCTTTCTGTTTTATACATCTACTTGCTTTAAATCTGATTTAGGTTCACAACTTGCATCCTACATCCAGAGTAACGTGTCCAGAGTAAGGGCAACTGTAAGGGGGATACCGTCTATGGCATGGCTGAGGGTCCACTTTGAGCATCTCATCCGCAGCATGAAGCAACACAGGATGGACAGTCATCATCTCTTTCTATTACAGCGAGCACCAACCAGATTTATACAAAGGCTTGCCTTCTGCCTATTAGTAAAAATTAAAGAGTACACACACTGTACATAATTCATGTGTTGTTTCCTGCACTGCAGCAATATAAAGTTGTCAATATAATAAACATTAATTTTCAACATAATCATGTAAACATATATAACAGAACAATTTGAGTGAACAGTTGCTCTGCACTAATGTAAATATAAATAACTTTAAATACTTGCACTGCAGGTGTAAATAAGCAGGGAATTATGTGCATAGAGAAATATGCAATGCTTACCTCCATCAAACGTATTGCATCTGTCTTTTGACAAAAATCAGGCAGGCAACTACCGTCAGAACCCAAGTGATGCTCAAGGACTGGTTGTATTTAATTACATTTAATGTTAGCCTTTTTAAAACAGACAAGAATAATGCAAAATACATTTGTTTCAAGTCACAACAATGTAATGAATGGGATACCACCTCCAACTCATTTTCAACAAGGAAAACCCTGAAATATGTAAATATAAGTAACATTTGCACTGCAGTAATGTAAAAACATAACTTTAGACATTTGCACTGCAGTATAAATATAAAAAGTTTGACACCATGTTGAACATTTCCCTTACAGAGATGTGTGAAAATACAACATTAAACAATGGTTAAATAAGAAGTTGTGTGAGTGTGTTTGGTCAAATCTGTAGTCATTTTGACAGGTAAAAGTAAAAAAGAAAGATGAAAAGAAAGAACTGGTCAGCTTCTTCTGAAACATGTTGATGTCTTTATAGATGAGCTGGATCATCATGTCATCCTGAGAATAAATAACCTCCCACTCAAACTATGCAGCTTCTCTGACTCCATCATCGACCTGAAACACGCTGATCTCTCCTGTCACTCTATCCTTACAGGAAACCTGGAAACTATAACTTATAGTTAATAACTCAAACTAGTTCATAAATATGTAAATAGATAGATATACAGATGGATAGAAATTATACAGGTAATTAAAATATAACATAAAAATCTATATGAACTGTGAGAAACAGACACGGCTAATGTTTTATTGCTATTCGTATATATAACATGACAATACTCACCCTCAAAATGATGACTGTAACTCGAAATGTAGAATTTGAACCTCTTCTCTTCTTTGCTGCTTGATGTGACGGCTCTCTGTCTCACGATTCGATTAATGTCCTTCACGATAAACCGAGGAAACTCTTAGAAACAGCGAGTGTTATCTATCATCCTCACCTGCGCCATCCGCTTAAAGCGAGAGCTGTGCTGCACCGGAAGTTGTCCTGCGGGCTAACCGCAAACACGGAAGAGATCGTGCATAGAGTCAATTTGAGGCCGTTTCTAGTGAGTTTGTACAGTACAGGCTCAACATTGTCAGTCCACAATAGCAGCATTTCCACTGTTGGTCCAGGGCCAGTTGCCCGGGAGGTTGAGCTGTGAGCCTGAAATCATTTCCTGTTTCCACTGTCGGGCTAGCAGCTCACAGCGCGTCATGCAAACCTCACCCCAAGAATGTCCCCCGATCGAACGTCACACAACCAGCTCAGTTCAGCAGGAATCAGGCAGATAGAGCACACCATCGCATCATCACGAAACGATTAAAATAAAGACAACCGAAACCAACAGATGACACATTACAGTACAGTATTACAGTATATGTCTATACGCACAGGCCTGTGTGTTTCATTCATTATATTCATTTACTCACCGACCGACTGTTGGCATCGTGCATGGAGTGGTCTCGCCACTAACAGAGGGACCCAGCGCAGTAAGCACACCCATCAATAATGTAAAACCACACAAGTAATAACTCGGTATGAAATGTATTTTATTTGATGAACGTCAAACATTTAACCCAAATGCTCTGGAGAGACCTAAACCATATGAATTATTCCCTAGGCTAGGCCTATATGACCTTAATAAGTAATTCCCCTTAATTTAAGAGAATAATTTAAGGATGTTGCATATTATTCTGTAATCTTAAGTAAAGGGAAGTGTAAAGTGTTTCAGCACATAAGAGCAAGTAATAAAATCTATATTTCGTTGCGTTCAGCAGCTTTTCACTAGTAAAGCTCTGCATGTATTTAAAATGTAAAGTTTAATTTTACCACGTCATATAAAAACATTAACACTTGTTTAAGGACACAGAACGCATTTTCTATGTTTTGTATGCAGTTTTCCCCGATGCGTTTGTAAAGCGATGCTGCGCAGGACTGAGTGACAGTATAAAAGGTAGCCTAGTTTCTGCTTTCACTCACCATAACAAAAGGCTCTGTTTGCAGGATTTGATTAATATCATCGTATCTAAATCCTTTATAAATAATATTTTAAACCTCCTCCAGTGTTTATTGTTTTTAGAAAATATAAGTGGACACGTAATTTGTAAAGTTTATGTCTTTCTGTTGTATTCAGATTTTGTATTGTCTCCAAAATAAATAATAAAGAAAGAAGCCTCTCACGGCATCATCAGAGCGGTGAAGGGAGCGCTCGTTTGCCCAGTCTCTTACACACATACAGGCATCTAAACGCACTTGTATCGTGCACAAACACCTTTTAAACTTGACAAAGACTCTCGACAAACTTTACTGGCTGCTGTGTCTTTAATATGGTGTAAAGATTATTATGCGTTACTGAAACATCAAGGTGGACACAGCAAAGAAAAGTCACTTATAAATTAGAACTTAATTATTTTATGCAACAGCCTTGTATTTAAAAGGGAAACATGAGGGCGATCATAAGTAAAAAGACCCTTAGCCTGAGGTGTTTTATGGAATAGCCTATCTTAAACTGACCAGCTATAGGTTTTCCCTCCCTTATTTATTTGTTTGTTTGCTGCATGTACTCGTGTGCGATTGGGAAAACCAGTGTAATGACAGCATGCCATCTTTACCAGACTCGGGCAAAGTCCGCCTCTCCTTTCACTCCGCCCCGAAGCCCTAGCTGGCCATTTTTGGCCCAAGGTATTCAGGCCAAAAAACACAGCTAATGTAAACAGGTCATGATCGTATTAAAGTATTCTACTCCATATTGGAGGACATTTACTTCACAGTGAGATGATTACTTGAATTATTCTGATACTCCTAATTCCTATTTCATACAATTCATGCAAATGGAGACTTTCCCTCCTGTAACAGGTATAAACCTTAAAGGACCAAACATTGAGAATCAGAATATTACCAAGAACGGGAAAGGGGAGGTAGTGGTGATGCTGAGTAACTCACAGAGACAAAAAGGTAAGTTGCACAATGTATATCTATATTATACACACACACACACAAAAGAATTAACAATATTCTCCGGGTGCACCTTTTATATGATATTGAAATTATCAAATTCACAGTTAAATCAATATGAACAGTAAAAGTTCAATTGGACAATTTCCAAAATCTGTCTCATGTAACCTCATGATCAAATATTTTCCAAAAAAGATCAAGTTTAATTCCAGTAAGAAATAAAGTAAAATAAATGAATTACTTATTTTCAATTGTCTATTGCGTACAAAATGTCCTCTTGACAATGTCTTTAGGATTAAATCCTCTTACTTTTGTGAAGAGAAAGATAGTAAACAAGAAAATGTCCTTTTTCCTGTTCATTAGGAATCAGTTGGTTCCTCTAGGTCCCTCGAAAGCTACACTTGGGAGACTCGCTATCAGCTGAGAATCGCATCAAATCCCAAATCCAAGCAAACAAAAAAACCTGGCCTGTTTACTCAGACCAGAACAAATATTCAGCATCACAATATGATTGAAATATATATAAACAATCAAATAGCATCAAAACATATACAAAAAACATTGTCACAACAATAAAGATTAATTTCAGTTACCTGTTCTTCTCATGTACTCTTTTTTTTATATTATTATTCCTAACAGGTAGATGTGACCACAATGACGTCTGTGAGCTGCAGTAAATAATAAAGCACCATACGGTTTTATAACCTCGTGATAATGGATAATTCTTCTATAAAACAGAAATATACAACTTTTAATCGCTTCTTAAACATGAAACTAATAAAGTATTATCACATACAACATGTTGTCCCTCATTATTGTTCAATTATTTTAACAATAGACTAATGATGAACTCACCCAGTCAAAATGTAACTCCATCACACTTAAATCAGCATAAATCCGCTCAATCCTTCGCCATCCTCATGTTATATACTTATATTTTTAAAGTTATGTCGGTTTTGAAAGGGTTACCTGATGTATTTTCTCTATATTTACTTTATAATCACTCGATTTTCCCCTCTGTCACGCTGTGTGTCTCTTCAGATGTTTCGATCATATCTGCAACCACAAGGGGGCGGAGATAAGCATCCAGCGCTCCAATTTGCTGACTCCCAACAACCAATCAGAGAATCATAACGCACATATACATGTTATTTTAATCTTTATTTTAGCATCAACACTATAACACTTTAATAATGATGATGAGGTCTATATTTATTCATTATTTTATCTGGTTACACTAGCATGCCATGAAGCAATGGAAACAGACTAACACCACTCTGTGGTTAGAAGTTCAGCTTTAATCCACTCAGAAGAGTTCTCATTCTGATGACCATCGTGTGTCCAAGAGAATAATCATCCATTTCCAGGATAAGCAAAGTAGATGTTTAACAAAAACTATCATTTGAT
This sequence comes from Danio aesculapii, assembly GCF_903798145.1. Classification (NCBI taxonomy): domain Eukaryota; kingdom Metazoa; phylum Chordata; class Actinopteri; order Cypriniformes; family Danionidae; genus Danio; species Danio aesculapii. Next base: position 95,289 of record NC_079450.1, on the reverse strand, counting down.
TAAAACCAGCCAAAATGTTATCACGTCAGGCTCAATATACTGTAAGGCTTGAAGCTTATGCTGCTATTCTGAACCAATAATCGAGAACAGAAAGCAGTTGAAGGACGTCGTGTTTAAATCAATTATCTGACTCCATTGTAATTAATCTGACTCCATTAAAGTTATCATCATTGATAAAGAGAATCTCAACGCCTTAAAGCAGGCAAAGCTGTTTACTGAGTTACATGTTTAAATACAGTACAATACAGTAGAATATGAATCAAACTAACATACAGTATAAAGAAACAGCTGTAACATATGAACTGCTGAGTAACACAGACTGAAACTGCCTCTGTTAGCATATGAGGCTACGCACCGGTGTGCAGATGACGCAGTGTAAGCCATTCACTCCGATCAACAGTTCCCTTTCCTTATTATACCCTGAGCAAAGCATTGCCAAACATGAGTCAAAACCAGCTGAACATGAGAGCAAAGTGGTGAAGAGCATTAACATACTCTCCTCAGGCCTCCACTCTAATAGTAAACAGATTGAATCTAGAAATACAGCAATGTCTCTGTTGATTTCATCACTACAATGCTGAAGTCATTAAAGATATATGAATAAGATCATGAGCAGATGAATTGTGTATAGTGAAAAGCACATTACTGTAAGACTAATGGCAGGAGGACCCATCCTGTGCTTCAAATGTCTCAGTAGTCCTTCATTAGCATAGAAAGAATAGCAGATAATATTTACTCAGCTTACACTTATGCTTTCATTAAACAAAGACAATCGCGCTTGATAACCTAAATAAGGAGGTATCTGTGCACAGACACTGTGGATCAGCATATAAACTGTGAAAAACACCAGGAGACAAAGTACTCATGTCTTTCCAGAGCGGCCGTCAGTTTATTACAGATATTCCATATATCTGTCTTTCTGTAACATGTAGGTGTATAACATTTCATAACTGCAGAGAACTGTCAGAGTGCTGGTCTGACATACTGTTATACAAAGAATTAATACATGAAGACACTTGGTGAGTACTGTAAAATACACATTTGTGCATAACGTAATGTATATTTACAAATATATAGAGAAAGCTCATATGTAGCGCCATCAACATCCATCTAAAATCTTATATAGACTTTATAATATTAATTGTAGAGCCTGACAGAGCCAAACAGCATCAAAACAAATAACAATAGCAACTGATATAACAATATCAGGATCTGCTGAAAGTCTTAAGCCAGAATAGATCTGATTATTCCTCTTATTACTGAACAAAGACGCAGCTAAATTTACTACAATAGTTATACATAATATAAATCTTTTTATTTGTCAAGATGAAGTTTCTGATGAGCTGAAATAAGCAGGAGTTATTCCTGTGTTCATAATTATAGGTCAATATAATGTTGAGTGCTTTGTCAAAAGTGATGGAAGAAATGATTTGAGCAGATTGTAGAATATCTTTAAAATATGACAATGTACGAGTTTCAACCGAGTTTTAATAATACATTTCATTTATATTGAGCTTTTCTCAGACTCAAAGCGCTAACAAGAGCATCAGAACACAGAGGAAGATGAAATACACAACAAATAAAAAATACAGATTAAAGAAAGCCTCATAAGTTAAGCAATAATAAAAAGATGAGTTTTAAGAAGTTTCTTTAAACAGTCCAGTGCACTGGCGTTCCTGATCTGTGTGGGAAGAGCAGTCCACAATTTAGGTGCACAATAGGAGAATGCCCTGCCTCCCATAGTGCTAAGTCTGCAACGAGGCTAAAACAAGGTGATCCCTGAAGCAGAACGTACATAATGAGAGGAAGAGGAGGTAGATATCAGATCACACATATATATAATGAACAGCTTTATACATTAAAATCAAGGTGTTAAAATCGATGTGTGACTTAACAGGTAACCAGTGTAACTGTTGGAGTACAGGGGTAATGTAAGACCAAGATGATGTGTGAGTTAACACACGTGCAGCTGAGTTTTGAACATTGTAAAATCTTAAGTGAGTTGGCTGGCAGACCCCCAAATAAACACTTACAAAGATCTAAACGAGACATAATAAAAGCATGGACAAGCCATTCAGCATCTGGTGTAGAGAGAACAGGACGGATGCGGGCAGTGATAACATGCGGCTTTGTTAACTGTTTAAACTGAGGTTGAGCATCAAAAAGTACACCAAGATTACGTACCTGCAGAGAAGTTAAAGAGGATCATCAACTGTTGACAGTAGAGGGTGTGCCAATGAGTAAAATCTCAGTGTTGCAGATATTTAATTTGAGATTGTTTTGTTGCATTCAGGCTTTAATCTCCACCAAGCAGGCATTAAGTGTCGACAGTGAGGCAGACAGATTAGGAGATGTGCTAATATAAATCTGTGTGTCGTCAGCACAGCAATGATAATTAATACCATATCTGTAGAATTTTTCAGAGAGGTAGCATATTAATGCTAAACAAAAGTGGCCCGAATACTGAACCCTGGGGGACACCGTGACACCGAGGGACAGTCTGTGATTTATGACCCCCCGCAAATACATGAACTGTGAGCATTTAGTGAGGTAGGATATGAACCAGCTTAGTGCTGTCCCAGCTAAGCCAACCTAGTTTCGAAGTCTGTCCAATAGTAAGCAGTGAGAGATGCTGCAGTTAGATCCAAGACCACCAGAATACCACAAGACCCAGAGTCAGCAATCATAAGAAGGTCATTAGTGACCTTAACTACCCACTGTTTCCACACTGTGACCCGGTCTAAAGCCTGATTGAAATACATCAAATAAGGCATATACCTTGAGGTGGTTTTGCAGTTGACCCGCAACCACATGCTCAAGAACTTTTGCTAAAAAGGTTAAATTGGAAATGGGCCGATAGTTTGATAAATCAGTGAAGTCACAGCCAGGTTTATTAAGGATTGGCGTAACAGCAGCAGTGGCGTTCAGTGCAGTTTCTATTGACCCCGCATTCACAATAGCTGTGATATGGGGCACAGATAGTGATCAACAGTTCTTAAAACAGGTTGGAAAGGGATCTAGTATGCAGGATGATGGAGTCATTGACATTACAGTCTTTGCAATAAGATTATCATCAACAGCAATAAAAGATGAGAGAGAAAGGACAAGGTAAAAGCTCAACATGCAGAGAATTGGCATCACAGGCAATAGAGGTGAAAATATGATCAACCTTTGTTGTGGAAAAGTCTAGGAACTCATTACGAAGCTCGACAGATGCAGAGGTGACTTTATTGGGAGGTCCAGTCAAATTATTAATTGTTCCAAAGAGAATTCTAGAATTGTGACTACAGCTGATTCAGGAGTAGTATGATACTCTGGTGCTGTTCAAACATTAGTTTGTGTATTATTAAAACAGATTAGCTATACTTTGACTTCAGTTGCCTGTTTGCAGCTTTCATTTTTCGCAATTCCTGCGTAAACCACAGGGATGACCTTTTAAACAAAACCTCTTGACTTTTCAGAAGAGCGACGTCCTCAAGAACAGATTTAAAACATCAATATACTGGTCAGCTGTAGACATGACGGGTAAACCCTCAACCTATTGATTGAGCTGGACGGTGTTGATATCATCAAGTTTCCTAAAACCAGTAGTACGTTTGATAGTGCTCTGAGATGGTGATGTGTACAGGTCAAACGTAATAAGTTGATAGTCACTGAATGGCACTGTAATCGCTTTGGGTGGTTGGATGTTTTCACACTGCATGTCTATCTGGGCTAGTGTTCTGTCAGATACCTGTACTAGCGGATACTGCTCTCTCATTGGCTGTAGGTAATAATGAATGTTATTGTCAATCAGAACTCATTTCACACGGCATGATTTGAATCACCGACAGCTCCAGATATTCAGCAAGCCAAATATCTCACTGGTGTCGACTCATCGGCGATTCTCTCAGATCGCGTCTTTGATAGTTCACATTGTCACTCACGTAAACAAGCACTGATTTGTGATTTCAGGCATTTGTCAGCGATTTCACAAAACCTGTCGGCGAGTCAAAATCAGGGCTAAAATCCTGCAGTCTGAACTCGGCATAAGGTGTTTACTTGTTTACATTCAATAAGCAGCGTTTACAGTGGATCTTTCAGTCTATAATACTGTTCTATAATATTGCAGTGATATTAACATACTGTTAACTCAGTTACTAATTCATTTAGACTAAGGTCTGTCTTTAATAACTGAAAGAGTACTGCTGACGATACGAACTAACTTTGCCATCCGAATGAATAAAGAGCCCTGATCACACACACTTACCAAATCTGTAGCGACAGGACAATCAACACCAACTAGTGTTGCGTCTTTTATGAAAAGGAGGGGTAAATCCGGATTTCATCGTTTCCCGATGTGAAAAGCTCTCGGGTCAAAAATGTTTCTTACAGATATATTTCTGTGGCGTGCACTGTAATCCACACGTGATTCCAGCTGCAAAATGAAATGAAAACAAAACCTTCGTTGCAGCACATTAATAAACACAACACTGACGATTCATGTCTCCAAATTCTTGTTCTTCCACCACAATGTGGCGTCTCTCTGCCGTCTGAACACTGTAACGGGTAAAAACAGTCTTTGAAGTTATCGTATATATTAATGAAGTTGCATCTCATTCACAATAGAGCGCACTGATTGGTTTGAACCAAGTCTCATGAATTAATGCTGCACACTCAGAGACGTCACGATGCACTCGCAGGTACAGACATCCAGTCTCCACGTTGGAATACACACAAGGATCTAATCGGCGTGACACAGCTTCAAAAAATAGTTTCAAACCTGAAGAACAAATTTACTCAAAATAACGCAAAAGCAACCCATTTTCACTTTATAGTGGAGTATATGTGTCCTGATAGAGTTTATAGCAGCGTGGGACACATACAGGACTGTCAACAGCTCAAAACATGTGTTCTGGTGTTTCCTGACCCTTTAATTGTCACCGCTGTTGAGGTTCATATGCTGATTATTGATGTCTCTGAGCAGAAGTTAAACTGTAGAATTTTTTTTTTAGCTTATAAACCTTCATAATTCTGTGACATGTGCTAGCATGTTATTATGTCGCTTCTAATAATGGATTAAACATTGGTTAACATCAGTGAATTATATCATTTCATCACAGGTTGTGCCTCACTTCATTTATAAATGTTTTTTTAACTTGGCTTGGTTTTGCTGTAAGTTCTTCAGTTACAGCAGCCCAAAAGGAAGTGTATATGAAGAGGTTCAGGGCTCTGAGCCCAACTTAAGCAAACACTTTTCTCCATGATGGTGACTTTAGTCTATGTGGTCCACATGTGTTTTAATATAACTGGGCCACATTTGCCATATCTTCTCTGGGCCACTATAAGCTAACGGCTGCATTAGCCAGAGCTTACTGTGCCAAATATTTGCCTAAAATGCCCCACATATATCTTAAGATAACTAGGCCACATTTACACTTACACGTGTGAGCCACTTGACCCAGATTACCCTTAAAATGACTATCCCACATTTTTGCCATCTGTGGCCCACATTTGTCCTCCATCAGAATCAGAATCAGTTTTATTGCCAAGTGTGCTTCACACACACAAGGAATTTGTTTTGGCTACAGGAGCTTCCGGTGTACATAAAGTGACAAGTGACAATTTGGGTCAAATTTACTATTTTCCACATTAGGCTCTCATTCAGATTACATTTTGCCATAAGTGCCAAATCTTTGCCTTAAATGGCCCATATATGAATATGAATCTTTGGCCCCCTTTGCCGTTGTACAGGTGGGCCACTTCAGGCTCACATTCATTTTGTCTGTGCTGAAGGAAGACCACCAGTGCTGCTTAACTGCCTAAAGTGGCCCACATTCGTATGCTATCGGGGTTTTGTCTGATTCATTTGAGCTTGTCTGGAAGAGGGAGCTTTTTAAAGAAAAGACATTATTGTTTTCATTGGAGCTCTAACAACATTGTATGTTCTTAATGGAGTTATATAAAACACATGTAAAAGACAACCAAAAACTGGTGCATATCTGGGTGAATAACAGTTGAGTTTGGTCTGAAAGGTCGTATTGAGTTCTGTTTGTGTGACCAAGAAAATGCCCATGAGATGAAAAACAGATTCTGACTTCAGGTCTTCAAGTGTATGCCCAGAGCGAGGTTGTGTTTTATGCTATGAGGATGTCACAAGAAAACCATTTAGAAATCTTCTGATAGACTTTTAAAGCCTGAACACCTGAAAAGTTTAGCGTCAGACTGAGACTGCAGAAATGTACCCATTTAAAAGCTATTTTATAAGGCAACACTTAAGCAGCACCATGCTATTTTGCAGTCAAACTCATATTAAAGCTTTGCCAAGTTGCTTTAAATAAACTTCACGGTACTATACCCTAAACAGCTAACCAACCCAGAGAAAAGAGGACATCAAATTCACTACTGATCAAAAGATTCACATCAGGAAGAAAAGACATATTAAAGGGCACCTATGGTGAAAAATCTACTTTTCAAGCTGTTTGGACAGACATATGTGCAGGTATGGTGTATAGAGCGTCATATTGGGGTGATATAAACACACCCAGTGCTTTTTTTTTTTAAATTTACCAACATCAAAATGGTGGACCAATTGGAGCGTTTTTCATACCGACCGCAACTTTACTTAGGATTGCGATCCCCCCGCCCACCAATATTGATTGACAGCTGCATATTAACGTGTCTCCGTAGTAACGCATATAATCATATCAACAAGACAGGACGTGCGCAAAGCAGCCGTGAATAAAAGGTGTGTTCAGTTCGATAGGATCATCAATCATCATCAAATGTGAACAAGAGTGAGTTTCACATGTTTTAAAACAGAGCATGTGTGTAATGAATTACAGCCATTCACTTCATCAGCACAGCCGCGTGTCAGAACAATTATAAAGGAAGATGCTTCAATCCCGTTAAATCTGGATTATTTTGTACATTAATATAACAGATCTCCATACAGCAGTGGAGATTAACATGTCACATATGTGTGGAAAACGAGTGCAAAGCTTTAACGCGCTGTCTCTCTCTCTGTTTGTGTGTGTCTGCGCTGTGTGTGTGTGTGTGCGCGTGACATTTGTAATGACATTGTGTGTGACTCATCGTTGCTCCACAATAAACTCATCAAATACTGATGGGTAAAGCTCTTACTGTAGTATTTCTCACACACGTTACATGAGATCTGCTTCCTGAGGCAGCCGAGGGCGGTGATTGAGGCATGCTGCTGACAGGCACATGGGAACGGTGGACCGGGAGAAAAGTATGCAGAAAAGATGTTCCTGATTCCACAAACCCAGCTGGGTAAAATGAGGACACCCAGACTACACAACAACCCAACACACAAGATGGAAATGTGCTTCATTCTACGACTCCGAACACTGATGATCCTGGTCATGTATGTGTTAATATTGTTTGATTAGAGTTCTTGATGTTAATAAAACTAAAATATATATAGTTTTCTGTGTTCTCTATTTATTTACACACATATGACATCATACATACATAGAACTATTTTACCACTCTTACTATTTATTGGGTACACGTGCACACATACATTAGGCAAGGCAAGGCAAGTTTATTTATATAGCACATTTCATACACAGTGGCAATTCAAAGTGCTTTACATAAACAGGAATAAAAGAAACAAGTATAAGAGAAATAAAAACAAACATAAAAATGGTAAGAATAAAATAAAATAAAAGCTGATAAAATGTGTTATAAAAGAGTTAAAAAGAAGAGAAAAACATAGTAGTTTGATCTGTCGGACGTAGCACAGTGCTCATTCAGTAAAGGCACAGCTAAACAGATGTGTTTTCAGTCTTGATTTGAACGTGCCTAATGTTGGAGCACATCTGATCATTTCTGGAAGCTGATTCCAGCAGCAGGGGGCGCTGTTAGTGGCTGAAAGCCGATTCACCCTGCTCTGACTGAACTCTTGGAGTTTCTAGTTTATTTGATCCTAAAGATCTGAGTGATCTGTTAGGTTTGTATTCAGTGAACATATCTGTAATGTATTGAGGTCCTAGGCCATTTAGTGATTTATAGACCAGTAATAATACTTTAAAATCTATTCTAAATGTGACTGGGAGCCAGTGTAAAGACCTGAGGACAGGTGTGATGTGCTCTGATTTCCTGGTTCTGGTCAGAATTCTGGCCGCAGCGTTCTGGATGAGCTGTAACTGTCTGACTGTGTTTTTGGGAAGGCCGTTACAGTAATTCACCCTGCTGCTGATAAAAGCATGAACAAGTTTCTCTAAGTCTTCACTGGAAACAAAGCATCTAATTCTTGCAATGTTTTTGAGATGATAGTATGCTGATTTACTAACTGTTTTGATATGACTATTGAAACTCAGATCTGACTCCAGAGTCACACCAAGATTCTTGACCTTATGTTTTGTTGTTTGACCCTTAGAGCCAAGGTACGCATTCACCTTGAGAACCTCATCTCTGTTCCCAAACGCAATCACTTCAGTTTCCTCTGTGTTTAACTAAAGAAAGTTTTGGCACATCCAATTGTTAATTTCATCAATGCATTGGCAAAGGGTGTCAATGGGGCTGTAGTCATTAGGCAGTAAGGCTAGGTAGATCTGAGTGTCATCAGCATAGCTGTGGTAGGAGATTTGGTTCTTTCTCATTATTTGGCTCAGAGGGAGCATATAAAGGTTGAACAGGAGTGGTGCCAGAATCGAGCCTTGTGGGACTCCACATGTCATGGGTGTCCACCCTGACCTATGGTCACCTATACTGACATAGTAACCTCTTCCTTCAAGGTAAGATCTGAACCATTTGAGGACAGTCCCAGACAGCCCAACCCAGTTTTCCAGCCTATCCAGAAGTATGCTGTGATCGACAGTGTCAAATGCGGCACTGAGATCGAGCAGTACCAGCACTGTTAGTTTGCCTGAATCTGTATTTAGGCGGATGTCATTGACTATCTTTATAAGGGCGCTCTCTGTACTGTGATGTGCTCTGAAACCAGATTGATAATTGTCCAAACACCCCTTGTAGTTTAGGAACTTGTTAACCTGGTTAAAAACAACTTTTTCAATGATTTTGCCAATGAAAGGGAGATTTGAGATGGGCCTGTAATTGCTCAATATGGTGTTATCCAGGTTGCTCTTCTTCAGGAGGGGTTTAACAACTGCAGTTTTAAGTGAGTTAGGAAAAATCCCCGAGAGAAGTGAAGCATTTACCACTTTTAGAAGATCCATTTCTAAACAGGTAAACACCGTTTTAAAGAATGATGTGGGGAGCGTGTCGAGACTGCAGGTTGATGTTTTCATAATTTGCACGATCTCTTCTAAGATTTTGCCATTAATTGCCAAGAAATCGGACATAATGTCTGATTTCTTCAGTTGTGGTTAAGCTAGTCTGACGTCGACACAATTTGGCTGATTGGATGAGCTGATTGCCTTTCTGATATTATTGATCTTGTCAGTAAAGAAATGAGCAAACTCATTACATTTGCTTTCAGAAAGTAGCTCACTGGGAATCCGACTGGGGGGGGTTGTGAGTTTCTCTATCGTTGCAAAGAGTTTACGAGCATTGTTTACGTTGCTGTTTATAAGGCTTGAAAAGAAAGTCTGCCTAGCAGTTTTTAGTTCCATATTAAAAGCACGAAGACTGTCTTTATAGATATTATAATGGACTACTAGTTTCGTCTTTCTCCACATGTCTTTTCGTCATTTGTATTCTTGGGGACCTAGTCCAGGATCTCCTTTGCCTGCTAGTTATCTTCTTGGCTTTAACAGGAGCAATGTCATCTATGACATTCTTAACTTTAGAATTAAACAAATCAAGAAGAGAATCAACAGAGTCTGCAGATATACTTGGTGCTAGCGATATGGCCTTCATAAACTGCTCATTAGTGTTCTCATTTATGCATCTCTTTCTGACAGAGACAGATCTGTCTTTAATAGCTGGAGTGATCAATATGTCAAAGAAAATACAGAAATGATCAGATAACAACAGTTTATGTTTAGCTTAACAACAGTTTACCTTAACAACAGTTGATGAAATGTGTAAACCCTTAGTTATAAGTAGATCAAGAGTGTGTCCACGATTGTGTGTGGGTCCTTGAACATGCTGAGTCAGATCAAAAGTGTTCAAAACAGTCATCAGTTCTTTTACAGCATTGATTTCTGGATTATCAATGTGAATATTAAAATCCCCAGCAATGGTAAACTAGTCAAATTCAGAGGTTACTAATGATAACAGCTCTGTAAAATCATCAATAAAAGTTGGAGAATATTTTGGAGGTCTGTAGATAATGATCAGTAAGATACGTGGAGCACCTTTCAGTGCTATACTCAGATATTCAAAAGACAAAAAGTCACCAAATGACACTTGTTTACACTCATAGACATCTTTAAACAGGGCAGCAATGCCTCCACCTCTCCTATTGGCTCTGCAAACACTCAAAAAGTCAAAGTTTAAAGGAGCTGTTTCATTCAGAACTGCTGCACTACAGTTGTCATCTAGCCAAGTTTCATTTAAAAGCATAAAATCAAGGCAATTTGAGTTGATAAAATCATTGACTAAAAGGGACTTATTGTTGAGTGATCGGATGTTTAAAAGTGCTAACTTAACAGTTTTAGCTGTTTTTGCTACAGTAGTCTCAGATTTATATTTAATAGACACAAGATTTGAGTGATTTGCCATACGGCCTGAAAAAGTCTTCGGTTTTCTGTCACGTAATACAACACATATATGTGTAGAGAAAGCTACAGGCACACTGGGTTCCTGCTTGTTCTGTAAACATCTGATAAAGACACTGTTATCTAAGCAGGCACCCGAGACACATCATGGAGAGCAGTTTTGTTCACCAGCTGAAGATGGTGCGTTGTTGTTTGGGCCCTGGCGGTGGGGTAAATGTCGGAGGGCTCTTCCACGTGGGCTCAGAGGTGGTTGTGGAGCAGGCCGCTTTTTGGTTGGTAACTGGGGGCTTGCGGCGATGGAGTGTGAAAGTTTAGTTCCAGCATGCACCAGTTCCTCCATCTTTTTTGAGAAACCCAAGAGAGGCGAGCAAGATGATAATGAGAACGTGTCTGGTGACAGAGGCTGTGGCTCTGGAGATTCTGGGTGCTGAAATATGTTTTCCTGGGTGTTTTCCTGAGGATCATTTTTTAGTGACGAGACATGATGCTGTTCTGATGCGTCACAGTCTGTCTGTGTTGAGCAGAGAGCCAGCGATAGTGTCTCTATCAACAGTGGGTGTTTTGGCTGCATAGCGTTATCACTGTCCTTGGGTGATGCATCAGCCCTAAGTCCACTCGGGAGCTGATTTGAGGTCCTGTGGTCATCTGGACATTTGCTAGGTGTGTATGTGCCATTTGGATTGAGGTCAGTGGCACATACAGCTGATGGATGATGGAGGGAGAAGAAGATATTGTCCTTTAGCACCTTTGCACCAAGTTTGTTTGGGTGAAGGCCGTCTGATGTCAACAGTTGTCTTTGGTTCCAGAAGAGATTGAAGTTGTCAATAAAATTCAGTCCTTTCCTGTTACATGCTTTCTGCAGCCATACATTTAGACCAAGCAGCCATGAAAACATGTTTGTCCCTCTTGCAGGGAGTGGTCCACTGATGAACGGCTGAATTTTCACTCTTTCAACTGTTTCCAAGAGCTCACAGAAATCTCTCTTGAGCAGTTCTGACTGTTCCTTCCGAATATCATTCTTCCCCACATGGATGATAATCCGTTTTGCAGTCTTGTGCTTTTTCAGAATTTCCTTAAGTTCTTTGTTTACATCAGAAACTGTTGCATGAGGGAAGCAGTATGTCATTGTAGATTTGCTCCTAAAATTCCTGATTATTGAATCTCCTACAACTAGTGTTCTTATCTCAGGTGCGATCGGAGCAGAATGCCGCTGTCTAGTCGGCCTTGAGCCTCTGTTCCATGCAGAGTTAGCTGCTGAGTCATGCGATCTCTGTCTGACTGCATTTGGGGATTCTTCACCCATATTACTCAATACTTCATATCTGTTCTCAAGCTGTATTTGAGTCCGAGCTGTATTTGGGGTAGAGGACGCTAATGCGGCAGCGTATGATCTGACCCCGTGAGTACCCTTTGGTCTGGCACCTTGTTTATGCCAATACTCATTTTCCACAGTTTTAATCTGTTTTTCAGTGCTCGAAATAGTGGTAGGAATAGATTTATGGGACTCACCGGCTATTTGCTGTGAGCGTCCACAATGACGCTGCAGTTCTGGTTGGATCGCAAGTAACTTTGTTTCAAGAACTGCAATCTTTTGTAGAAGTTTGTGGCAGTTTGTACAGCAGTGAGAATCTGAATTAATCCGATCCAGAGGCATTTTCACAGCCGTGTTTTCCCGTCTCAGGAATGTGAGCAGCTGATAGCTGGTAGCGGGAGGATTGTTTAGACGATAATTCCCCTCTTGTTAGTAAAGCTATATTCCAGAAAGTTTGTAGAATCGATGCTGATCTTCAAGCTGTGTCGTTTGAGCACTGTGCTGATAGGCTCAAGTTAAAATTAGGGTTTAAGATATAAAAGCAAGTGAGCAGAGAGCGGAGCAGTAGGCAAAGACGTCCGAACAGTAGCGAAGCAGGAAGCAGAAGCATTAGGAATATATAATCATTGAACCAGTTTGTACACTCAATACAGTTAAATGTTTTACTGTTTCAGGTTTTCTGTTTCTTTTTTAAAATGATCAACCATCTTAGCAGTTTTCATTAGATCAATATGTGTGTTTACTGAGAAATCTACACCATGGTTTTAAGACCACAGTACACACCAAAAGACCATGGGTACAATCATGGATACTACAGTTTTACTACAGTACTACAACAGTATCACTGTGGCATCAAAACTATGGTTACTAGAGTCAGGGTTCCTACTGTTTTACTATAGTACTACTACAGTATCACTATAGCAAATCCATGGTATCAAAAGCATGGTTTTTAAAACTACCATACCACCAAAAGACCTTGGTTAGAGTCAGGGTTCTTACTGCTTTACTATAGACCATATTGTGGGATGTAAACTAAAACAATAGCCCCAATGTATTTCCTGTATTATAATATTAATTTCTATAGCTTGCAAAAATCCAAAAAAGAGTCACATATTGATAAATAATGTTATGAGAGCTGTTGTAACATTAAGTTATGATTGAATTTCCTCGTTACAGTTATGAAATAGTTTGATCACAAGGAGGAAATGTTCACGGACCAATGACATGACACCATTGAAATGGTCTATAGTAACTACTGCAGTATTACTATAGTAAATCAGAATCAGAATCAGAATCGGTTTTATTGCCAAGTGTGCTTCACACACACAAGGAATTTGTTTTGGCTACAGAAGCTTCCAGTGTACATAAAGTGACAAGTGACAACACAAAATAATCTGAAAAAATAAAATAATAATAATAAAAAATTATGAACATTAAACAGATGCGGTTAGTGAAGAAACCTGGATGTTGAGTTGTATGTACAGATTGTTATAAATATACAGGTTATAAGGTGCTGTGTACAAGTGCGAATGTAGAAAGTATTGCATTGTATATTGATATAAGGTGCTGTGTACAAGTGCGTATGAGAAAGTATTGCACATATTTATTGCACAGTAGGGGAATATTTAACTGTTCATAAGGTAGACAGCCTGAGGAAAGAAACTTTTCCTGTGTCTGGCTGTTTTTGCGCTAGGTGCTCTGAAGCGCCGACCAGACGGTCACAGTTCGAACAGGTAGTGTGCTGGGTGTGAGGCGTCCAGAGTGATTTTGCGAGCCCTTTTACTCACTCTGGAAGAGTACAGTTCTTGAAGTGTAGGAAGGGTAGTGCCAGTGATTCGTTCAGCAGTCCGGACTATTCGCTGTAGTCTACGGAGGTCAGTTTTGGCAGCTGAGCCGAACCAGACGGTGATTGAAACCATGGTTTTCAACTATTCTCAGACCTAATTACCTCAGACCAACACAAATCCCCCAAGCACTGCTGCGCTATTTAATTTCCACCATAAATGAAACTTGTATTGGAGCTGCTGCAAGGTTTTGAAGTGTATTTCTCTGAGCAAACGGTTGATAGTTGCCTTGCCTTAAAAATGGTGAAAACCTTAATCTTGATACAAGATTTGCCGCATGTATACTTAATTTGTGTTCGAATATGCCTGCTTACCTATTATATAGTAGGAGAGAACAGTACCTGAAGGCCTACTTTTCAAACTTCCGTAACTCTAAAAGAGAAGGTCAGATGGACACCTTTCTATCCCCGGAAACCACAGCATACGGCATGGAGGAGGAAGAGGACGCGGATGGTTTAAAATGTCAGCATTAGAAACCAACATGATGGTTCATTGTGTTAGTCGCATTTGTTGAGGTACTGTACAGAGCGCTGTAGAAATGCTGAAGGTGAACAGAGGCTTTACATTATAGTTTATTTTATTTTGCTGTAAAATTGATTATGTAAGATCTCCAGCACATCCCACATGGAAAGAACCTATATAAACATGTTTAAAGGGAACATAGTTGACCTCTTTTTTTATGATTTAATATTAATATTCTGGTTCTTCTGAGTGTGCCAGTTTAGCTTCAGTTTAAAACACAATTCAGATTGTTTTATTATAATGTGTTAAAAAGTGTCATGGTGGGGGCGTGTCCACAGTTCGCTGATTTAGGGGTGTGTTGCTTCACATGTAAATTAGTTTCGGCTTCCCGCCAACGTAACAAGGGGGCGGGGCCATGAGCTCACCCGCTCTGCGTTTGCAACAGAGTCTGACAGGCAGGGCTGGAGTGAGAGGTTTAGCATTCAGTCGTACATATACGACTCGGACACAGACCAAGCAGAGAGTACAAAATCATTTGTGTCTTTGTACAGTTTTACAGCCAACTGTGTGCTAGTTTGAAGTGCCGAGCTTGTACACAGAAACTAATAACCACACACACTGAATTAACTTTGACTGAGGCACCGGATGCGCCGCTCGAAGCCGCGACACGGCACACCAGACACTCTCTGTGGCGCGGCAGAAACATGAAGTGTCCCGAATCGTCGCGCCACGCATTATTGAATTCTAAACATAGGTTTCTGCAGCTGTCCGCGGCGCCCAGCCGTCGACTTGAGTGTACCCTGATAGAAACCGATGTTTAGAATTGTAAAACGCATGCTAGTTAAGATCACAGGGAGCTTCTGGGATCGCGAGAAATGCAAACAGCTGAAGTATAAGGTAGACTCAATGAGAAGTACACATGTTTGCAAACCTACCTAAAGATACAACCAATAATTCCGATTAGAGCGATCATGTGGAGAATATTGCTCTTGTGTTGAGCCCAATGAGCCTTGCATCTAAAAATAGAGCTAGCGTGTTCCTTTAGTGATATCGCTTCGACTGAAAATGGCGGACGTGAATCAACAAACTGAGGATATGATGACACGCCTGTCAATCAATATTGGTGGGCGGGGGGACCGCACTCCTACGTCAGGTAGCGGTCGATTTGAAAACCGATCCAATTGGTCCACCGTTTTTATGTTGTTAAATTGAATAAAAAAAAAGCACTGGGTGTGTTTATATCACCCCAATATGACGCTCTATACACCATACATGCACATATGTCTGTCCAGCTTGAAAAGTAGATTTTTTACCATAGGTGGCCTTTAATACAGGTCTTTCATATAAGTGACACATAAAACAGGCTGTTTTTCTATATTGTATGTACATATATACACATGTGAGCAATACCATGAAAATATCAGCCTCGTCATGAAAAAGTGGTTTTTACCAAAATAACAAAACCAATTTAAATGTGCTGATTAAGGTCTATATTTGATTGTAATGATGTGTTCTCATGGAATTAAGGAAATTGCTTAGTTTAGCCATGAAATATGCTTGTGGCCAATGGTAAATTTCATTTTCACCCAACCAAATTTCATTTTTCAAATTTCCTCAGCACTGTCATGATCGCTCTGTAAATTTGCCTCTGACTCGTTTTAACCTGGGAGGACTGGGAAAAGTTCAACAATACCAACGGTGGTATCAATACTTTCGATATTAGGATCGATCCGCCCACCCCTGGCGCAGGCTCTAAAATAGTTTTTTTTCCCTCACAGCCGTACGGTGGAGACCCGGCACAGTGCCGGAATACTTTAAGCCCTGATTTACACAGTGGCCATATTCATCGATGTAAACAGACTCTGTAAACAGCTCATTCACAGACTTTTCTGACAGGGTGTTTGAGTGTCATCGAGTGTCAGAATGTTGTGGGACTGCTGTACAGGAGTTATTACTATGGATTTTAGATCACCAAATTTAGCAGGGTTTTTTTTTTTTAGCATTTTTTAAAGCATGACAGTAAAACATGAGCGTGGTTATGAATATATTAAAACATCTGCTTGTTTGTAGTAAAAATTCGTAATAATGACAAAAAAATACTAATTTGTGGATCTCCTTACCTCCCGGGTTCAGCAATGCTGCCGCTGTGGCTGGTGTATTCTGGGAAATAGTGTGGTCCTGAAAAATCTTCATTTGAAGGGCTATTCAGCTATTCCGCTTAGCCCTATGCCTTCAAGCTAAAGAGAATTGGGACACCCCAACCCGTTGGCGTGCACGTGCAAAACGAGGGAAAAGGGCTAAGGGGTAGAATTGGGCCTAATTGATAACAAAAATGGCGGAAGACAGGTATGTTTGGGTGGGCGAGAAGGTCCGAACATCTATCCTCCAACATAAAGTCCGCTATCATTACTATTTAGTCTTTTAAAACTTCAGCTTGTTAGTATATATTGAGATTGAATAATGAATGTTGACTGTTTTTAGGTGTTTCTTCTGTAGACGTCCCTGAAGAGCCAGAAATTGAGCAGATCTCAGAAGGTATCCTTCATTTTTATTTTACCTAACTTAAAATGGATTAACTGAATTGCTACTTTAGTGTTTAAATGAGTATCTGCATATATTAGAGTAGACCGTTTGCAGGAGCAGAGGTTGCAGTGGGAAGTTTCCCACTGGGCAGATGTACTTTTTGGGCCGAGCTGATCATATGATCTGATTGGCCCATAATATGCTTAGCAGGCTATCTGTCTTTTCTCCCTAATTAACTGACGATGCTGTGATCTGTGACGCTCTGAAAGTAAGAAGTTATTTTTTGTGTGACATAATCTGCAGCCTATTGGTGTTTTCTTTATTGACATTAGGCTGACCCAATAACAAACTCCTATATTGAGCAGTACGTATGGAGCACAGACGTTTGCCTTTCACATGGCCTGCATCCTAGCACACAGCGGATTAGCAGCTGTTGCACATCAATTTATCTCCGTGTATTCTCTCTATTCATCTGTCTGTCTATAGAAATACTTTATATCTTTGCTTTTTATTTATTTTTTGTCCCTAAACTCTCCCTATTAACGTTTATTCCTAATATATATTCTACGTTTCTATCTTTGTTCATTATTATTTAAATGTTCTATTAATTCCCTCCTCTCTTGTATATATTTCCTGCAGTCAAACATAACATGTTCTACAGTTTCTCTGGCTCCACAATGATCACACATATCATTTTCTTTAACTCCCAGTATTGACATGGTTGAGTTTAATCCAGTGTGACCAAGCCTCAGTCTAGTTAATAGAACTTCTTCCTTTCTGTTTCTACCATACACATTTCTTTTTGTCTCTACTATTTTAGTTTTATATAGACGCCGTCCCTTCTTGTCTCTATCCCAGATTCCTTGCCATTCTTTCTTAATATTTTCTTTAATAATAGAATTTCACCTTTTCCTAAGAGAACCCCGATATCTAACTTATTACTTTTCAATGCTTCCTCTGCCAGTTTATCAGCCATTTCATTTCCATATTTTCCTTTATACGCAGGTATCCAGCAAAACCCAACTGTCCCTCCTTACCTTTGTATACGATATAAAATTGTAAATACCTCATGAATTAAATCTCTGGTTGATCTGTGAGTAATTAAAGATGATAATGCTGAATCTGAACACATAACTACCCTCTCAGGGCATATTTCTTCCACCCATGTTAGTCCTATTATTAATGCAGTTGTTTCTATAGATTGATAATTTATCTGATAATCTTTATGATATTCTCATCTTTAATTTGGGAATGTATACACCTATACCTGAAACTCCTGTGACTGGGTCTTTTGATCCATCAGTATATATCTGTAAACTTTCAGAAAACCTTTCTTGTACATGAGTTTTAATTTTTGTAATTATCCCACCCATCTCTTCCCAATCCCTTAACTTTTCTATTTGTCCCCCTGAACACCTAAGTGGCCGGGAACGACCTATCTGTCCCCCTGAACACCTATATGGGGACGAACAGCCTATCTGTCCACCTGAACACCTATGTGGCCACGAACAGCCTATCTGTCCCCCTGAGCACCTAAATGGCTGGGAATGACCAATCTGTCCCCCTGAACACCAATGTGGCCATGAACAGCCTATCTGTCCCCCTGAACACCTAAATTGTGGGAACAACCCATATATCTCTCTGAACACCAATGTGGCCATGAACAGTCTATCTGTCCCCCTGAACACCTAAATGGCCGGGAATGACCAATCTGTCCCTCTGAACACCAATGTGACCACAAACAGCCTATTTGTCCCCCTGAACAATTATGTGGCCACAAACAGCCTATCTGTCCCCCTGAACACCTAAATTGTGGGAACAACCCATACATCTCTCTGAACACCTATGTGGCCACGAACAGCCTATCTATTCCCCTGAACACCTAAGTGGCCAGGAACGACTTCTCTGTCCCCATGAACACCTAAATGCCAAGTAACGATCTACAAGTCCCCCTGGATGCCAACGTGGCCACGATCAACCACTCAAGCCCTCGGAACGCCAAAGTTGCCAGGAACAATGCAGTCATAGATTATTCAATAAAACAGTATCTTATTAGGCTGTCTTTGGACATCCCACTAGGCTGTTTGTGGACATCCCACCTGTAGCTTATTAGGCTCTCTGCGGACATCCCACTAGGTTGTCTGTGGACATCCCATCTGTAGCTTATTAAGGTGTCTGTCATCCCACCACGCTGTGGACATCCCACTAGGCTGTCTGTGGACAGCCCATGCGTAGCTTATTAGGCTGTCTACGGACATCCCGACTGTAGCTTATTAGGCTGTCTGTGGACATCCCATTAGGCTGTCTTTGGACATCCCACCTGTAGCTTATTAGGCTGTCTGTGGTCATCCCACCTGTAACTCATTAGGGTGTCTGTAGACATCCCACTAGGTTGTCTGTGGACATCCCACCTTTAGCTTATTAGGCTGTCTGCGGACATCCCACAGGTAGCTTATTAAGCTGTCTGTGGACATCCCACCTGAAGCTTATTCAGTGGACCCTAAATAGGATTTCTGTGGACGTGTCACTTGTAGAATAACTTGTTTCAGAATATTTTTTTAGAAATACTGGTCCCCTCGATGGCCACAAACAGCCTAATTGTCCCCCTGACCACCTTTCTGACCACAGGCAGCCTAGTTGTTCCCCTGATCACCTATACGTCATCTCACCTGATTTTAAGGCGAAGGTGATTTTTCAATTGACTAGGATGATTGGTCTGATGGCAATTTTCCAAACGATTTGGATTATGGCGGGTCCAAAGGTGATTTTCCTAGGAATAAGAATAATAGCAGGTCCGAAGGCGATTTTTCAAGCAATTCGGGTGATAGTGGGTCCAAAGGCGATTTTTAAAGCGATTCGGGTGATGGTGGGCTAAATGCGTTTTTTTAAGCCATCTAAGTCAAGTTCATCTTCAAGTTCACCGGTTAGCTTGTCGGATACCCTTCCATGTCTCTAGCTGTGCCCCAGCAAGTGCACGGCTTGCCAGTCACATGGCAGCGGGTTGCACTCCCACCCACCCCCGTTTCTTCTGACGTGCCATCAAGGTGTTGGGGGAGGTGAAGAATTGTTGGATTGGAGAGCACTGTGATAACAAAGAGACACTTGGAAGACTTGGACCCTCAAGTCCCAAGTCCCAAGATCAGAGATATAAAGCGATTCCTAGTAAAAGAGACACTTGGAAGACTCAGACCCCCAAGTCCCAAGACAAGAGATATAAAGACATTCTGAGTGAAAGACACTTTAAAAACCCAGATAAGGGAGAGATAGAAAGGTTTCAGGATGGGTGTGGAAACCTGCCCGATTTGCCTGCGGATGTATGCTCGGCTAAGCCAGCACTTGACAGTGACGCACAAAGTGGAGAACAAACAAGAGAGGAAGCTGCTCCTGGCACTGGAGTCTGGCCGAGATGATGCCAGGGCTGGCATGTGCCCCGTTCCAGCCTGCGGAAAGTTCTCTAGCCGGCTTGACCGGCACATCAGGACTCACAGTGAAATTTCCCTGGTGGCGCAGGATGAGGCTCTCAGGTTGTGCAAGAGAAAACAGATCCTGAGTAAACTTACTGTACTCAGGGCCACGAACCCAGATGTTCCCATGGTTTCCACCCTCGACCTGGAGGAGCTGCAGGAGTTGGAGGAAGCCACCTTCCATCCTGACGAGGAGGAGCTGTAGGAGGAAGAGTGTGCCAACCAAGGCTGCAAACGGCAAAAAGACTTGCTGAGGACCCAGGTGGTCGACCTGACTCAACATGTAGACATATTAACAGACAGCCTCCGGAAGGTGACCAGACGATACCGAATCTTAAAAAGGAGGTCTGCCAGCCTCGGTGCAACGCAAACAGGGCAGGTGGTCCGGAAGCTCCTATCTTCTCTTGGACCAGAGGAAGAGGACGACACCCCAGTCAGCCCTGCTGCCCCCGCCGACCACGACCAGGCCACCTCAGCTGGTGAACCGTCCAGTTCTAAGCAGTCCATTGACCAAAAGGATAAAGTCGGTGAGGAGAGACCGTCGGCAAGTGGCAGTCAGCAGTCACCTGAGAAAAGCCCTCCCCCCTATCCAGACCATGTGTCAGCGCTCAGTGAGTATGACTTTCCTCTAACTGTTTGTATCTTTTGCAAATGTCGGTTTCTAATCTTCTCTCTTTGCCTTGTTTTTACAGATGACATGCTGGAGGATTATCGCCGCTTCAAGGAAGGCCCAGATCCCAGCTATAAGCTGAAGGAAAATGTAAGCTGCCAAGTCTACAGGATAAAAAAGTTCATTGCTTACCAGATCAACTTTAACCTCAGGAAGTATCCATGGTGGAATCTCTTCCCTTTTAGAAGACATACTACACTATATCTGCCAATTGATTTGCAGTCCACATCCTCGTCCTTTATTTACATACCCCCAACAATTGCCTAATGTTTCTTTAGCAATATGAGCTCCCTCATAACTTTTAATATACTTCCAATACACCGTGGACAACTTTATTCTATGTAAATTTAATGGCATTTCATTTGCTTACACCAATAATGCATTAACTGAAGTTGTTCTTACTGCACCTAAACAAACCCTAAGAGCTCTATACTGTAATTTATCTAATCTACCTAATAAAGCTGCTGCATAAATCATACATCCATAATCCAATACAGATCTAATTCTGGCTTGATATATTGTCATTAACCCCATTCTTTCTGCTCCTCATTCTTTACCAGCGATTGCTCTCATCACGTTTAAAGCCTTTCTACATTTATTTTCCAGTTATACCCTTGATCAAACCACACACCTAGATATTTAAATGACTCCACTCAATCTAATACATCATTATACAATGTTAGTTCTTGATTTTCCAGAATTTTCCTCTTATGAGTAAATAACATCCAACATGATTTACTTGTTGACATTTAAAAACTCCAGTCCACTGTTCCACCATTTTATTAGCTGTCTGCATACATGAAATAACCTTCGTAATATTACGTCCCCTCCTCCATATGGCACCATCATCTGTATATAATGCACATCCTATCCCAAATCCCACAAATATATCGTTAATCATAATATTAAATAATACAGGGCTGATCACACTTCCCTGTGGGATACCATCTCCTGCATTATACTCAGATGATTATTTTGATCCTTCCTGTACTACAAATGATCTTTCAAATAAAAATTATAATAACCAGTTATACACATTACCTCTTATTCCTAATCTATCAACTTTAATTATCAGCCCTTCCTTCCATACTGTATCATATGTTTTTTCAATATCCAAATCCACCACCGCCATATACTCTTACATACTAATAGCTTTTTCTATATCATTACTTTAATTAAAGCATCCATAGTGGATCTTCCATTCCTAAACCCACATTGATATTCACTATATTTTCCTTTTTTTTCTAATTCAGAAGACAATCTTTTAACTTTCATTTTTCTATTAATTTGCACAAATTTGATGTTAATGCTGTTGGACGATAGCTACCTGGCAGCGGTGGATCTTTATTATGTTTAAGTATTGGTATGACTTTTGCCTGTTTCCATGCTTTTGGAATTATTCCCTCCTTCCATATTTTATTATATAACTTGAGTATTACTGTTATTACTTTATATAGCAGAAGTTATCTTGTCCTGGTGTTGTATTGATACAATTTTGTAATGCAATTTTAATTTCTTTAACTGAAAACTCTAAATCTAGATAACAATCACTTTCCATATTCATTACTTGTAAATTATTCTCTGACAGATCTCTTCTGCATTTTTCTCCTAATTCTAGACATTTTTCTAATGATTTCCCTAATAAATTTGCCTTTTCTATATCCGTTACAGAAACTATTATCAATTAAAGCTGGTATTTGCAATGATTTTTTGCCTTTTCCACACATATTCCTTACCCTATTCCATATTTGTCCTATAGGTGGATCTTTTCCTATAAAATTCCTCCATCCTGTGTTTGTGTTTTTGATTCTTCTTCTTGTGGCTGTTCGTACTCTCTTATACTCCAGAAGATTGCTTACATTCACATTCTTTCTTAGCGGTTTAAATCATTTATTTCTTTCCTCGATTGCCTTGTTGCATTCCTCTGTCCACCAAGGTATATTCTTCATTTGAACACCTGCTCTCCTTTGTGGAATAAATTGCTTTGCTGCTCCAGATTGGTAATGATTCATAAAAGACTTGCACCGTTTCCTCATTTACCATATCTATATTCCTCTCACAATGATTATTAAAGGATTCCCAGTCAGCCATTTTTTATATAGATAAACCTCTGATTTGCATTTATTAATTCTTATTGTGCAAATTATTGGAAAATGATCACTTCCAATATTGGTTTCTTTGATTACAAACCAATCCCATACTCCTGCCATCTCATTATTAATCATCGTTAAGTCAAAGCATGATGTATTATTTTCTTTTATATTATATCTGGTACCTTCCCCTGTATTTAGACATACTAGTGATCTCTCTTCCATAAATTGCTCCACTTTATCTCCATTATAATCTATTCTAATGCTACCCCATAATGGATTGTGCGCATTAAAATCCCCACACCACATTTCCCTTTTCCCTGTGCTTCCACCAATCTGATCTAACAATTCTTCTGAAATTTTATTACATGGATTATATATATTGTGTATCACCAATGATCCTTCTTTATAATATACCTCTATACCAACCCATTCCAATTCGGTTACATCTGAAATTATTCTGTATGTTATCTCTTAAATTAAAATGCCCCCTCAGTTATGACATCCTGGCGCCGGGCCTGACTGTAGTAGTATTTCAGTAGTTGTACTGCAGTTGGTTGTATTGGAGTACATCAGCTGTATTGCAGTAAAACAATATACTTAATGCAGTTTCTTCATGTTCAAATAAACTACACTTTAAATAAGTTAACTAAAACGGCAGTATTCCTTTAATTATTCCTGCAGTGATTGTTTGCAGGGCATAAAATAGCTTTGTTTTTTCTGCATTTTAACCTTTGTAAACTAAAACCATGGGTCTCCTTTTGTGAGCTGACTGACACAGCTGTTCACTTCCCTTTCTCCCCTGCTCTGCTCGCAGCTCCCATTAGGATGCATTTTTGGAAAATATTGAGGTACACTTGAACCGAAAGGGGGGTTCATGGCCCTTTAAGGAACTTGCATTCAGCAACTTTACCTGTTGCATACAGAAGGACAGCTTGTATTTCTTGAAAAAAAAAAAAATTAAACAATTATACAATAAACAGTTGTCTTTGTGAGTTTCATCAGTGTATGTGTGTTTTCTTTTTTTTTCTTCTATCTGTTCAGTTCAGTCAATCCAATAAACAGCAATTAAAATCTCTTTAAAATCAAGTGAATAAATCATACTCATACAGTCCTGAACTGCAAAACACTTCAAAATCCACTGAAGAATAAAATAAAATGACAGAATCAGGCTGGGTGGCTCTCCATCTTCTACCCAGAGTAAAATCAAAGGAACTATAAGCCTGGCCTGCATTAAAACATGCATATTAATACAGAATTACAGCAATATTCTCAACTCACTCAACAAATAAATCAATGCACTAGCATATATTTCACACACACACACACACACACACACACACACACACACACACACATTCAACTGACAAAAATACAAATAAAACAAAACGAGCTGTTATTGTGTCCATACACAACCAGAGATCGACTGCAATATTAAATATCTGTAATATGGCGATCAGCATCTTCCACTGCACATGTATGAACACAACAATAGATAAGATGAGGCTCGATTTTAATCCTGTATGATTAATAAATGATCACTCGCCGAGATTCAATGAATATTTGTTTCCTAAATCAAAGAGACACTGTCGATTCTTCTGCCCTTTTCCTGATAATCTGTTCCTTTCAATTCAACTAGCAAGAGTAATTCCGCTGTGTTACAGAGCTAAAGCTGTTCTGCTGCCTCTCATCTCAATCTCTCGCGCTGCACTGACAAACTCTCCCGCCCGCTGAAATACTGCCTCAGCACAGTGGGCGGAGCTGAGGAAAATCAACCAATCACAATTTCTCATCCTTACCCGCTCAACAATCGCTGGGCAGATTTACTCGGTTCTGGATTGATGCAGCATTATGACTGGAGGAATAAAATAAACACTATAAAACAATACTGAAGTCAAATAAATGAGTAATTATAAACAATAACACACCATAAAGAGTTTATAATGGGGTTATTTAAAACTATTTAGGTGCTTTTTTATCAACTTGTAATGAATATTATTTTACTTCTATTTTAATGAATTCTGTTGTAAGGTCCAGCCAGTTAGTCCAACAATGGTGTGTACCGGTGGACGAAGGTTTACTGCATGTTTGGTCTTTCCAGTGCACAATATTGATTTACTTTAACTCATATCTGACTCCAGTTTTAATTTGAGGTGGTTTAGAAGATTAATATATTTATCCTCGTTTTATCCGCTATGGGCTACTCTGGTTACAGAATCGCCTCGAACATTAAAACTTTCCCTTTAGTCAAACCAAGGATTCCTTTAAAGAGGGGTGTGTGTCATTTGCATTTAGTTGCATGTTAGGTCTGAAGAGTTTCTGCCTATAGGGAACAAATGGACATTTGATAGAAGCCCCAAGGTAAAGGCACACCCCTAGCAGTGGTTCAAAAGATACCTAATGTTATTTATCTATTATTTTGATTGTGTATTTCTGAGGGAATAAGACCATCGTACCACTCACACGGAGACATTTCAAATATTAAACATGACAGAGAAAGTCACTTGTATTGATACAGAACCTTCATACTTTGAAATGACCGTATGAAGAGAGGGTGAGTGAACACAGGGGGTTGCAGGGATGCTTCAAATGTAAATGAAGGAAAGGAGAGGAGTTGGCTTTCCCGCATTCCCACCTGCTGAGTTGTGCAGCTGATTGTCTGCGTTTCCAGCTCTGGTTTGAATTGTCAAGGACAAAGTATTTGTGGTATCTCAAATCTTACAATGCCTCAACATTTTTGGTGTCTGTTAAGGTAATATCAAAATGAACATAGGCAGTTCCTTATATCATGTTTTCATTTTATTGTTAAGGTGAAACAGCGTAGTCAGGGTGATGTGAATGAGGTTATAAAGATTTACCCGACGTGTCCTCTGGAGTTGGTTTTTCATATCAAACTTGCGAAGTCTGAACTTAAAAGGAGAGGATGAAGACTGAACTGTGTGTAGGCTCCTTGATATAGAGGAAAAAGCCCCAATCAGAGGTAAATGTCTGCAGCCATGCGTCCGTTTTCAGATGTGTTTTCTCCTATCCACACCGACATGGAGCAGCAGCGTTTTAAAACCAAATATGACCAGCCACTGAAATCGCTGAAGAAAGCAGAGTAATCTTGTGTGCGCGCTCTTGCAGCTTGCATCCTTTGTTGCACTACTGCCATCTTCTGGTGTTATGTCATGTCCTCTGTGCCTTCCAATTCTTAAAGTACGTCCGGTTTTCTGTCTAAACACATTAAATATTTGATTGCTTGTCCCGTCTTGCAGCTTAATGCTTTAGGTAATGTCCAGTAAGTCCTATTTCTGTCATATTTTTAAATTAGAATAGGTCTTTGCACTTCATATTAAGTGCAGACACACACATAACGCGCGCAGGACAGCGCAGCTGGAGCGACTGCCTTCAGATTCAACAGGCATGATGGCGTTCATCAAATGTGCTTAAAGCGTTCTGAAGTATGGCTGTATTTCACTAGGATTCTGACACAACAACGTGAAGCATACGCTTTACAAAACTTTCGTGTAAGGGGGAAACAGGTCAAACTTACTGAAACATTGGAGGACGCATGCTGAAAGGCAGAGGAATGCGCTGTCTTTGACAGCTCACGACTTCATCTGGCACTTTCTGAGTACATTTACATGGACACCAATACTCCGATTTTAATATGATTAAGATAATACTCTTATTAAGAGTCTACCATGTGAGCAGCAATTTTTGATTACCCTAAAGAACCACCGAGTCATGAAATGCGGAGGTTTTCCCTTTCCGTTCACCATGCGGTATTCCATTAAAACAGAAGTTAAAAATGAAACAAATCATTTAATACTGAGATCTCAAAGAATGAAGCACTTTTGGATTTACTTGAAAGCTGTTGTATATCGCTGAAACAGGCAAATGGGTCGAGACGAGCAGTAAACAATCAAAATAACATAAAAAACAAACAAACACACAGTAGAGCCATTTCAGCTATGATTTGGTCGTCTGAGACTAATTGAAATATCAACAGATTCCTGAAATCTTTGATCGTTGGTTTGACATTCATAGACAGCTGCTTAATGGCTGTTGATCAGATTTTCCTCTGAAGTTCTGGCAGTGTCAGAATATTTCAAATTCTTTAAACAACTTCTCAGAGCACACATAGTCCAACAACACAACAGTGGTGAATCACTGATGTCATTAATTTGTTTACTTGTTCTTCCTGAGGCCTGATGTTTATACATGGTTTAAAATGTTACTTGCACATGAAAATGGTGTCTATGTAGTAAAGCAACATAATTTTATAGCTTACAGTGTTACAAAATAAATGAGCAGGAAGTGAAAAAGTCAAAGTTACTTAAATTCAAACCGAGGTCCAGTGATCTGACGTTTTGCTACGCATATGCGAGCTACTTTTAGCCAGTAGTTTCTAGTTTGATGGACCATGAGTTTAGCCAATGAGTGCATGATTCTGTTCTATTAGGGTTGGGCGATGTTGACCAATTTGGCATCGTACAATGTCTAATGTGAAGAGAGAGTTTTAATTGTATTGCCATTTCAGCTTCTATGGCTATGTCATGGCAAAAAAAATAATTTTTTTAATTTACCACATTTTATAAATACCAATTTTCTATAATTATAAAAATATTTTAACAATTAAAAGTAATCAACAGTAATAATACACAAGGTAAAATACATAGATATTAATAATAATAATAATTATTATTATTATTATCTAAATAATCTAAACCAGTTTAAGGTTTCCTTTTGATAATAATTGTACAATTTTAGACGGATTCCCATTTAAAAATATTTGATCTAAAGTTTCTCCAGATAAGAATTGTTGTCTGATAACATTATAAATGGGGCAGTCCACTATAATGTTTAACAGTGTGGGTTCTGCTGCATTATAGACATTTCGGGGGTTCTTCTCCTTTCAGTAAATGTTCATGTGTGAGTCTCGTGTGTCCAATGCGACATCTATAAACAATCTCATCATGTCTTGACTTAAATAAATGAGATTTTCTTCCTATTTCTGGCTTAATTTCCTAAAGTTTATTATCTGGGCACTGATCCCATTCGGTTTGCCATTTGTTGAGAATATAGCCTTTTATTAGTGGCTTTAGATCCGAAGGTGGGATTTTACACTCCTTCAGCTTTCCTGCTAGGGCTGTTCTGGCGGCTTGTTCATTTCCAAGTAGTCCTGTATGTCCTGGGATCCAGCAAAAGACTAGATTACAAAACTTTCTCTGTAGTTCGTTCACTTTGATAATGTCGATAATAATGGGATGCTCCGGTTTACAAAAATTCAATGTCTGTAGACAAGAGTCAGAAAAAATGTGAAAATTGTGTCCTTCAGCATTTTCAACGTTGCTCAACGTTCAACGTCCAGTGCTAAAAAGAGAGCCTTTACTTCCGCTGTAAAAATTGAGCTTTGATCTGGAATGCCAATGCCGTGGTGTGATTGACGCATTACTACTGCTGCAGATACATGAAAATGTATTAGCACATGTTTGATTGTCATCAGGGTAAATTGTGTTTGCTACTCAAGGATGAACTATTGGTTGGTTTGCATCCTAATTCTGTTTTTGTTTGTCTTGCTACAGCCATTTAGCTGAATCTAACAACAGACAACAGCAAACTCCTCAGAAACGATGTTCAAACACTCTGATATCCCAAACTCAAGCGGTTTCTGACAGTGAGTGTGTGCACTGGACTCGATGTGAATACTTATGCTCTAATAGATCACTCATACTATAAGGTTCTGTTATTGTACAACTAAAGTGGTAGTGTGGGAAGGGACTGAATATAATAGATGGCAGGAACCTACAGGACATGGTCAGACTTTTTTTCCACAAAGGAGAAAATCAAGACATGGCCTCAGAAAAATATCCCAGAAATGCCATGTGTGATATTGTTAAACTCAAGACATCTACTCAGGAGATGTGTGGCTTTTCTGGATTGCTCCAGGACTAATGCCATATATTTGATTATGATATAAAGAGGTTCATGCGATGCAGTTGTTTTTACATTACTTAAGCATAATTTAGCTTTATTTTGTTGTTGTTTTGAGCATTATAAACTGTAGATGATGGATCAGACCAAAGCAACTGTTATAGTTTTAGTTAGGGAAGGTGATTAGGCAATGTGCCTCTGATGAGGAAGAGAAGCACACAGATTTAGTTTCAGAAAACGATTTGCACAAGCCACGTTTAGCATGCCATCTTCATCAAATTTTCAATATAAACTCATGAGACAGCGGGCTATCAAGACAGTTACTAGATCGCCACAAGACAGATCTCATGTGTATATGAAAGAAACAAACAGATTTTAAAGTACTTTTTTCTTATTTAAGTATCTACCGCTTTAATAAATCTTTTTAAACAATTTCTAGATGGACCACAGAAAAGCATCTTCTTTCAAAATGCTAATATATGTTTGTTTCTCAACAGAGTCAGGAGCTGCTGCTATGCTAAGTTAGATGAGCGTAAACTGGAGGGTTTATATAGTGTGTGTGTGTGTGTGTGTGTGTGTGTGTGTGTGTGTGATCAGTCTTGATAAACAACAGCTGTGTGTAATCAGATGGAAACTGTGTAATCAGATGTGACTTCAAGGCATGATGGGATATGCAGTTCAGATGAATGACAGCGTGTTCTCCAGCAATTAGCAATGGTAACACCGCTGGTGATCATAACAATTCCTTTTACTTATGTTGTTGCTGTTTTTACTTTTATATGAACTGATGTTGATATATTATATTGATATATTTTTAACATATAATATATAAGTGATAATAATATATATGTGAGCTTTACATTTGACTTCCAGACCCACTTCATTCACCCTTCAGCACTACACACACACACACACACGCACGCACACACGCACACACACACACACTGGACTCAGATGAGGAGTAATTTTATTTTAACCTGCACACAGATCAGCAACAGCGAGATCAACAAGGTAAATCTGCATCCACATCTGAAACACATATAACTTCATTAGCACACGCTACACATGCACATGGGGGACACATCAAAATGAGATCAAAAGCATCGAAATCATACAAATATAAAAAGAAAACCCACTCTACCAACCAACAAATGTACACAGAGTATGCCAGACTTTAAATCTCTGTCTAATCAACGCTTGAGATCATCTGTTCATCCCTCAGTGTGGAGCTAAAGTAAAACCCGACTCACCCACAGCAGTTCTCCTTAACTCTGCTGCTGTCTTCACCAGCTCTGTGCGCAAAAGCGCCGCCGGCGAACCAACAGGAACTGCAACTCCCATTACAGCAGGATTTAATAAAGAACTCACGAACTGATATGTTATACATTTATCTTGTTACACACACATATATATGACATATATATTGTTGTCTGTCCTACTGAAGGGATTTTAAACATGTTAAATATGTCTATATTTATTTGTTTTCACATTTACAGCTTTGAGTGTGTCTGATATCTCTGTGTTGGATTAATAATTGTGTGTGACTGAGCTGTTTCTTATTTCCTTGTGGTCTCGTCAGTGTTTAGCAGCAACTGTCTGGATTAAGCGAATGAAGAAAATTCCCCAAAAGCCAGGCTCCTTTTTAAGTGCAGCGACTGGTTGAGCTCTGACCATTCCTACACAGATCTGTCCACAATGGCCATTAAGGAGCATTGGTCAGTTGGGTGTAGGGTGAGGGCTGGTGGGGATGTTCCAGTTATTTTAATAATATAAATAGGGGTAAAGTTTGATGAGTGTTACAGTTGTGGCTATTACATTTTCAGGGGTTAGGTTATGAGGTAACATCCAGATAATAGAGTTCAAACTCTGTTGTGCAATCCTTTGACATCAGTTGACCGTGACTCTATGACTTCCAAAAAAAAAAACCCTAGAAGACCTATACGACTTCATCAGTTATGAAGAATCCACAAACCAGTGCTGTTCCCTCTAGGTTGTTGCATCACATTAATGTTGGGGTTTAGGAAGTGTTGAAGTGTCACATTATAACTAATAAAAACCTTAAAACCTAAAAATTTATCCCCAAAAATATTCATTTATTTGGCTCTTTCCAACACCCACAAAGACAGAGGCCAGAGTCTCTCATTCAAGCCTGTATTTGTGATGTTTTGGACTGCACGCTCCTTCATCAGACATGCTTAAACATCTGAGGGCTGGAATGCTCCACATCAGCTTGTCTTTTAAATGCTTCTCAAAGGAGTGTGGCGTTTTCACACACCAGATAATTCCCCCTTGGACATCGGCACTTTGTGATCTGCCATAACATTCGTGTTATGCATTTAGCCCTTTCGCTTTAGATTTTTGCTTCGAATGATTAAATAATATCAGTTGAAGGCACATTTCCAGAAAGACGATGAACACTTGAAGACTTCTTCTGTTGTCAAAAGAGAGGCTCAGAGCTGGAGCTGTGAGTGTAGTTAGAAGGGAAAATCTGGAGAGTCCAAACTTGGTTGTGCACTTAAAAACAAAAGAATTGATTTCATATAATCCAGAACCTCTAGCGGAGATTAAGTTATGCAGTCAACCTGTGGAAACTGTGAAGGTTTTTAAATACCTGGGAACTAAGTCTGATTGTAAGTTACGTTTCTCTGTAAATGTTGAGGCGATAAGTAAAAAGACAAACCACAGGTTAAATTAGTTAGGGAAGCTTCGAAAAATTAATGTCAGTTCAGGCACTCTACAGAGAGTGCACTTCAGCTTGGTTAAAAGCATTTCAGAGATGGTGAAAGTACACACGTCCTTTACTCATGTAGAAGTACAGATACTCAGGTTTAAAACACCTCTGGGAACAGTTGAAGTACTGACTACACTTTTGTACTCAAGCAAAAGTAAAGAAGTACAGCCTAAAATAATGTACTTCAGTAAACATTATTCATTACACTACCTGCTTTAGTTTCACAGTGGTAACTACACCGCACATCATGTGTACATCTATATAAAATAACTTACATTTCTAATTTTTTCAGCAGCAAATTAGCCAAGCAACATCACTCTACAATATTGTCCAACAACACTGCTCTAAGTGTTGCCCTGTGTCTCATCACCTGGACACCAAACTTAACTATATGGCTGGAAAAACAACAGCGGCCATACTGGCTCATATACTCTGAAACGTAACTCTGTAGGCTGCTTATGTTTCATAATTAACAAACGTCCTAAATGTAACACTTCCTTTTCTATTTTTCTTCTTTTAATAAAATATTTGTTTATATATGTTTGACTATAGTTAATTTTTGCATTATAGTAAAGCTCCTTCATTTTCTGTAACAGCAACACTCCTGCAGCTCATATGATCTCACTGTTTGCTTATTTTTTGTTTGTTTTCAGAGAATTGTGCGTATTTTATTTAACAGATGAAGTCATTAATGCTGTTAATTCATGTTTGCATCATCTTTTATCATGTGATCAATTCCTGATTATAATTTTATTCATAAATAACCTAGAGTAAATACTTTTAATGTTCTATAATATTTATCTAACATTTAAACACTGACTGCAGTGTATATAATATACATATTAAATCTCAATGTAGAACATATTCATAAACTATTTCATTGTCTCAGCAATAACTGTACAAGCGTTGACTAAAAGCAGATGACTGTTAAAGGTTGTTTTGGTCAGAAGTGAACTAAAGACTTGTTAATATCATTTTAATGCAGATTTGAACAGGAATGTGTCTTCTGCTGACCTGTGATTTAATCCACCAAAACACATCTTATTACCCGCTATGTTGACATCGCTGATTCGGTCTCATCCACGTTCACCATTCTTGCCGTTCCCATGGTGAGCTTAATAAACAAGTCTACTTATGGAGCGTGTTCAGAGGATGAAAAGGCAGCACACTGCAGCACGCAGGCGTACGATGACCAGAAATATATTGATTGAATCAAAAAGGCATTCAAATTGCACAATGACAAGAACAAATATGGATCGCTCTACCAAAAGGTAGCTCTCTAGCCGAATGTGCAGTGTAGCTTTCTAGCCAAGTGTAGCTGTAGCTCAGCTTGCCTCCTCTGCTAAGTTCAGCTTTTATTTTCAATTTGATTACTAGACGTCGTGATCAAACTCCGCCGATCATACTGAACACTAACTCCATAAATATTAAATACTACCACCGTGAGCTCACTGTGTTAGCGTCGCAGCTAACATATTTCAACAGTCCAGCTGTGAGTACTCTTTAGCTCGTCTTTGGCCTGTTTTCTCTGTCCTATATAAATGTTTATAATCCCATATCAAGACTATAAAACTCTGGTAATCAAATTAATTACTAGCTCTTTAATTTTAATCCTCTTCCATGGTCACAGCTCACTGTAGTACTTATAATTCAGACTCCTGCTTGCTTTTCTTGCTTTCATTTCCAGTTTGTTTGCTGATTCGTGTCTGTTTTCTCTTACATGTGTCGTAGTTTATCTATTTACCTGCGCCTGACTGCACCCTTTATATTGCACGTGTGTATTTCATTCAGATTTTGCTCGCACTTATCACTTTATTTTTTGCTTTGACTTTCTAGTTTGCTAGCTCGCGCCTGTTCTCTATCACGTGCGTCGTCCAGTTTATTTACATATTCCACCTATTTACACCCTGAAACAAAATGTCCCACCGCAAATTAGTAGTGATGACTTCAGGAATTTATTCAGTGATGAAATAGAAAACTCTGGAAACTCTGGAATAGCCTTGCTGATAATGTCCAGGGCTCAGACACACTCTCTCAGTTCAACACTAGATCACTCAACACTCTATTCCCACCTGGGGATACTCATCCTGAGACCCTCAGAGATTATGCAGCACCACTGATGTGATCCAAGACCTGTAAAGAGATGATCCCAAGGTTTCCGCAATCCCGGACCAGGCCATGGCAGCTGCTGTGGTGGTCATGGAGGAGTAGAAAGCATCTGTCTGATTCCTGTGAGACTCCAGGGACTGCTGAGTCTTTGCTGACATCCAATGCTCTCCAGCCTCTGGCGCCTAGACTGCAGCTCTGCACAAGACATTTGGCCAGAGGAGAAATGGTCGTGCCCAACTGAGTCTGGTTTCTATCAAGGTTTTTAATTCTTCACTTTCGCCAATTTGTGAAGTTTTTTCCTCTCCGCTGTTGTCACTGGCTTGCATGGTTTAGGATCTATAGAGCTGCGCATGGTTGGATTTGCTCTTCAGTATTTGGACTCTCAGTAGTGATTATTAAAGCACACTGAACTGAGCTAAACTGAATTGAACTTAAACACTACAAACTGAACTACACTGTTTCAGTTCACTATAATCTTCTATGTGAAGCTGTTTTGATGCAATCTACACTGTAAAAGCGCTATACAAATAAAGGGGAATTGAATTGAATATTACATTGTAAATAGTTTTGTGCGGGTGCTCTCTTTCTCACTGTCTTTCTCTCTCTCTCGTGCTCTCTCTCTTCATTACCTACTGTTCTTTTCATACACTCTTCAGCTCCCTTTAACTCAATATACTGCTGTGGTAAGTCAGAAATTACTTCAACTCACGGTGAGTATAAATGGCTTCTCCTGTTCTTGTCACATGCATTTGCTGCCACATGATTGGTGTATCTCTCTGTCAGCGTGGAGGGATTCACATGTGATAAAAGTAGGGCAATAGGCTGACAGAGAAGATCTCAGAATTAGAGACACACATCCAAACTTTAATTGAGGATAGTAAGAGTGCTAGTTCTCTAGATGAGGATTTGGATGTGACTAGCCTAGCATGCCATTCACATTGTTCGGCTCCAGTTGTTGCATCTTCCCAGAGAGACGGCTGGGTCACCAACATCAAACAGGTTTATCCCCCTCAGTGATGCACCCACTGAGAAACCTGATGAAAGAGCCCTGGTAATTGGCGAGTCCATAGTACAGAACGTACAAATAGAGACACCGGCCACCACAGTCAAATGTCTGCTGGAGCCAGAGCGCCTGACATCATGTCAAATTTAAAAATGCTGGCTAAATCTAAACGTAAGGTCAGTAAGATCGTTATCCACGTCGGTGCTAATGATGTTCGGCTACGTCAGTCGGAGATCAGTAATGGCCCGTTTCCACTGACTGGTACAGTACAGGTCACCTTTATCAGGCTTGCGTTTTCACCACCAAGGGTACTCTTTTGATGGGCGTAGTGTACGACAGAAAGGCTCAGTCGACATCATTCTCGCTCGAATAAATGTCAGTAAAGCTGTACGGGTCGCTCACATATCATATGAGAAGCTCTTCTCACAAAATATACATACTATAAATATTCATTACTAACTTTACTATGAACATGATCTGATTATAACTGCAGATCATTGATCAGTGTGAAATAGCCGACTGTAACGTCTGTGATTATATTAAATAAATGAACATGTATGAACACACACAGACCTTCACAGTCTCCAATATGTTATCAATTACAGATAAAGTACACACAACAGATATTTAGTGCTTAATTAGGTTCAAAAACAACAATCAACATATCCCACAGTCAGAGCAGACCTCTCATCTGTGTCTGTAATCTTCAGCAGCACGTGTAGCGTCTGTTAGAGAGTAATTGTCAATCAGAGTTTATAAAAGTCCTAAAGGCGATGATAAACATGGCAGTGTGTTCATGATTCAGGTTGCTGAAACAATTTGCTCCTGTGTGTTGTCGGGTTTCTCCTTTGCGCTTCACTCTCGCGTTTGTCCTTTGCTTTTCTGAAAGGATCAGATGACGAAGACACCTATAATAATCACACACACGTTAGTATCATCAGCTCCAGAAGTTCGTTATTTCTAATATTGCTGCGACCGTGAGCTCCCTGAAGAAAGTGATAACCGCTCGCACTTTTAGACGGCCTCATAAAACAACAACAGGACACGGCAGATCATGTTCTTCTTGGCTTTGTGTCTGTACATCAAGACAACGGCAAGGTTTGTTTGAGCTGGGGTCGACGACCATGGCTCATTATTATATGCATATAGTATTACGGTGTAATGTCTCGGCTGTGTATTTAAAACATGGCGGTTCCTGTTTTCATTCTGGCTAGCTCCACACGAGCTCGTGACGTATCCTTGTAACCAATCAGCGTTTAACTGCGCGTGTAGCTCCAACTTTTGGTGCCCTCTCTTGTGTTTGTACCCTTTCAAAAGGGTACCAAAAGTGGTACGGTTCGGTACGCTTTTAGACAGTGGAAACTGCCATAAAAGTAATGTAAAAGAGGTGTGTGATCTTGCAAAGACGATGTCAGACACGGTAATATGCTCTGGTCCCCTGCCTGCTTATCGTGGTGATGAGTTTCACAGCTGACTCTCATCACTCAATGGCTGGATGTCAAAGTGGTGCCCACTGAATAACAGGTTTTGTAGACAATTAGCCTAGTTTTTGGGGTAGACCTGACCGGTTGGAGAGAGATGGTCTTCATCCCACTCGGGCTGGAGCAGCTCTTCTCTCTTGTAATCTGGCATATAGTCTTAGTGTTGGCATTTGACTAACTGGGGCCCAGGTCAGGGAGCAGACAGATCGGCTTAACCAACCGTCTGCTAGTCTCCACAGTTTACCTAACTCAAATAATCTGCAGCACATAGAGCCACCTCGATATAAGAACATAGAGACTGTGTCTGTTCCCCGAACCTCTAAATATAAAAAAAAACTCCCAAACCCATTCAAAGATAACAGTCTAATCGATGTTCATCAAATAAAAAATAAAGCTGATCTAAAGATAAAACTGGATTATTGAACATCAGATCACTCTCCTCTAAAACTCATTTAGTTAATGATTTAATAACTGATCTACAGCTAGATGCACTTTGTCTAACAGAAACCAGGCTAAATCCAGATGATTCCATGCCCATAAATGAGTCTTCACCTGAAGGATATCATTATAAACACATATGGAGGTGTTGGCATAATATACAGTCATATATTTAGTGTTACTCAGCGATCTGACTTCACATATAATTCATTTACAGTAATAGTGTTGTATATTTCAGTGTGCAATTTAAACAATTAACTTCAATCTAAATTTATATTGGCAGCTGTATACAGGCCTGCAGGACACCACACCGACTTCACTAAAGAATTAGCTGATTTCTTATCTGAAATAGTTCTGGCCACAGATCAAATCTTAATTGTTGGTGATTTTAATATTCATATAGATCATGAAAAAGATGCTTTAAGTCTGGCCTTAGACATACTAGCCTCTGTTGGAGTGAAACAGCATGTGTCAGGGCCTACTCATCAATATAATTATACCTTAGAGCTAATATTATCACAGGGTATGGATATTGATAATGTTGTGCAGCAGAGTGATGACATGTCAGATCACGGTTTAATCTTGTTTATTGTGCATTGATAGGTCTACAAAATCATCTTCTGTTCATAAATACGGTAGAACGATCACTGCTAGCGCTAAAGATCACTGTCAGTAATCTACCTGATCTTTCTAATCTCCATAGGATTTCAGGAAGCACAGAAGAAATAATATTTAGTTTCCTCAATTTAAAAACTTTATTAACACAACACATAAAGCACTTAGTGGATTATTTAGAGTTTCACTAATTTACAAAAGCTCAACTAACAACCTTTTCTTAAACTGCATCCTATAACCTTTTTCTAAAACACTTTTTCTTCACAAGTTTGCTGCACTTATTGGTTGAGTCTGCTGAACTTTTCTAAATCCTGTAGGTAAAACAAACTAACAAATTAACTACGTTTTATAAGTCGAGTTAAAGGATTGTTAGCAGTGTAGAGTTATATACTTTAGTTTTCCTCTTTTCAGCCCAGTGGTCTCTGAAGGGAGGAAATATTCATTGGAATAAAATCATACTGTACTTAAAGCAGGACTGAACTGATGTTGTTTCAGACCGTCGTCAAGTGCCATTTTATCCACTATATAAAGACGCTAGTGGAAAAAAAAAAAGGGATCAAAACAGATCAAAAATGAGAGTAAATATCGGAGTTGTGTTTTCACGCTGGAGGCAGTTACGGTAGTCAAAAGGTCTGAAGAATGACACCATGGCTGTAGCATTTCTTTTGGACAGGTATGAATTGTTTTACCCATTTTGATGTGTAGTGTAGATTGTGGTCCTATGAATAAGCTTAACTAAAGTGACCGCATATAATCGGTAACTATGTTTACAGAGTTATGAGCAAGCATTCACGTCGACACCTTTGGTGCATGGAGTTGCCAAGCCACCACCACCTACATCTCAACTATTGTTCAGAGTCTTGCTATAATCTGAGTAAAGCCTCATGTATCCCATCTGTTTAATTTAAATGACCCTATCGTCGCCGAGTCGCGTTTTTTCCGTCTTCCGCTTCGTTCGTTTGACATTCTGACTAAAGTTTTATAAAATAATGTAACTTGACTGTTGTCACATTAGAAATCTCCAATATATCTAAATAATTTCAGCAGAAGTCATACCATTATTAATATCATTCCCATACTGATTTGCTGTTATTTTAAAAGTTCATTTAAATGTAATCTATATTATGTATGCTTTAGTTTTAGTCTATAAATATATGTATAGACAATATTTAGATTAGTCTTTTTGACAACTGTATTTTCTTTGATTGCTGATAAACCACACACTGGCTTGTTAATGTTAGAAATATTTCATGATCGGCCCGTTGTAGTAATTGAACTATGAAAATAACTTGATGTCTACTTTAAAGACACAGTTCATGATGCATTGAATCAACCACTGATCTGCCTCCACCTAAACACTGTCTTAAGGTCCATTTCTGCTTTAAAGACAGCCGTTCACATAGATGACCATTCAGGAAATCTCCATGGAGGACACAGTTCATGATGCATTGAATCAATCACTGATCTGCCTCCACCCAAACACTGTCTTAAGGTCCGAGTTGTGGAGGATGTTATTGACCTTAAAGCATCCATAGTAGGGGTGTCACGAGATCTCAGATGTTATTATGATGTAGCGTGAGGGTGAAATTAGCATTGAAGATTGGAAGCATTACTGAATTTGAACCGTAAATGAAGTGCTTTGTACTCACCTGGTACGGCTGACCTCTGTGTTGTACATGTCACTCGGTTGGACGGGCAGGTGTGACGGAACCGCTTTTTTTCTCACCGGAGCTCAAAGGCTGTTGTGTTATTCATGTCCAAGCAGAGCGTGCAGCTACTGCAGCCACACAAATTACCCATGGACACTACCACGTGATGGAACAACCCTTTAGATGTGCTGAAAGCCGTATTATTGAAGTGCAGTACAGGTTCAAGCGACCAAATTCAACACAAGGACTAAAACAAGCTTTTATATTGCCATGTAGCACAAGTATTTAAACATGTTCACGAGAGAGACAGAGAGCGCAACATCCACCAACATAACCAATATAAATAATACTGTTGTATACATCACACGCATAAATCACGATATCAACATGACAGTAAGATGCCTACTGGTTTAAAAAGGCCTATATTAAAAGAAGATTGCCAAATGAGAATGTTTCTGTCATAAACTATAGTAAAACAACTTCAAACAGAAAATAAATAATTAAACCATGCGAACAGATTAAATACAGGAATGGAGAAGAGCGCTCCTGGTTCCTGGTCACTGCGCCTTTTGCTGTGTGTTGTGTAAATGCAGACAATCAGATACGAGTCTCCTTTAAAAGATGATAAATGTAAACAGGTCATCAAAATAAATCAATGTAATGCAGTGTAAATACTGTGAAAGTCCACAGGTGAAAAGCCAGTGAGTAGAGTTTGCTATTTTCCATTCATATATTAGCAAAACATTTGAATTTTAAGATTACTCCATTCACACTCTTCATCATTAGGGATTTCTTTAAAATAGTGTAAAAACTCATCTTGTTTTCATGAACCCAATCTCTCGTCTCGTGGAGTAGGTGTCTCATTACACCCCTAATCCATAGTATATCATAATTCTCTCAAGCTGTTGGCCCAATACCTTGTTTTACCATTATCAAATTGCAACACTCAAGACTCTAAAACTAAGGTGCAGTGTGGTGCGTCTCAGCCAGGGGCTCAGCCGCCATAACTGAATGGGTTAGTTGTTGTTGGTTATAAATATTTGTTACACGTGTTTTTGGGATAGAAAGAGCATCATTTATGTTATCTTTGTCCTGATATTTTATTTAGATATGTCCTTACTGGTCATACTGTTTGGAAGTGGTGTTCACAGACCTTTTTCACTTATGGCATGCTGTTAGGTGACTTCATGTTGGCCACCAACATACTGTTGTCCAGAAATAACAATGCCAAAACATCGCTTCTGTTTAGGTTCATGGGTATAGTAGAAATATTTTTTAATATATTTTTTCAATTCATATAAATTCCCCTTTATTTGTATAGCGCTTTTACAGTGTAGATTGTGTCAAAGCAGCTTCACATAGAAGATCAGAGTAAATTGAAACGATGTCAGTTCAGTTTGTAGTGTTTAAGTTCAGTTCAGTCTAGCTCAGTTCAGAATATAGTAGTAATAATATTCAATACAGTAGTTTAATATTCACTACTGAGAATCCAAACACTGAAGAGCAAATCCATCGATGCGCAGCTCTACAGATCCTGAACCATGCAAGCCAGTGGCGACAGCGGAGAGGAAAAAACTTCACCAATTGGCGAAAGTGAAGAATTAAAGACCTGGAGAGAAACCAGGCTCAGTTGGTTAACATAATCAGCTATAATGTGTTTATCGAGCTCCTGATGTTAGTGTTTCCAGACAAACTTGAATTGAATCATTGCCCAACTGTTGCGCTAGTCCATGTCTGTGTGGAGAATGGTATCAAAATCTAGTTGTGTCACAGTTATGGCAATATTATATTTGATTACAAAGTTAATTTTAGTTTATTCTAGAGATGTGTTAGTTGATTGAATAAATAGTTTAATTTGTCCACTCTCTGCGCTTGTTTCGTTTTCTCGTCGGCTGTCAGGTTGCAAAAAGTCCAGGGTGAGGGAGTAAGCTTTATTATGAAGAGTATTGTGTTGGCTATGTTAAACAAGCATAGAAAAAATAGGCATTGGTTATAGGCGTGCACGATGGATGACTATAATGTTCATAGTTTAGAGTTTATTGAAAAGCCTGTATTTGTCACATACACTTTTACATGCAGTGAAACAGTGAGTCTCACAGGTGTCCTTGCAATAGGGAGCAGGAATTTCGAGCGTCTCCTGATCTTCCTCTCCGGGTGTAATGAATAGTCTGACAGAGAGGGATCCACATGCAGTTTGTTTATTACACAGGGAATAAACAACAGACAATTGGCAGTAAGTGTTATACTGTCATAAAATCCGGCTTTTACCACCTCAGACAACTGTGTAA
Source organism: Danio aesculapii (assembly GCF_903798145.1). Taxonomy (NCBI): domain Eukaryota; kingdom Metazoa; phylum Chordata; class Actinopteri; order Cypriniformes; family Danionidae; genus Danio; species Danio aesculapii. Next base: position 54,063 of record NC_079450.1, on the reverse strand, counting down.
AGTCAAGCCATTTTAATCCCAGAGAAATGTTCAAATGGTGATTGATGCCTTCATAACAACACGTCTAGATTACTGTTACTCTATTTTGGTATTTCTCAATCTCTGCAGCTGGTAAAAAATGCAGCTGCTAGACTACTCTCTGGCACCCGCAAGTATGAGTCGGTAACTCTACAATCTTCGCTGCACTTCACTGGTTACCTATTAAATACAGAATTGATTTTAAAATCTTATTATTCATTTACAAAGCCATCAATAATCTTGCTTCTCAGTACCTTACTGACTTGCTTTGTCCGTATAGCCCCTCTCGATCATAGAGATCTTACGATCTCAATTTACTCACCAGAACACGCCTTAAAAAACGAGGTGATCGAGCGTTTGCTGTTGCTGGTCCTAAACTCTGGAACAGTCTACCAATTCACATTAGACTTTCCCCCTCCATTTCTGTGTTGAAGTCTGTTTTAAAGACCGGTCTCTTGTCTCTTGCTTTTATTTGTTAAATGTTTCTTTTATATTCTGCTTCTCTGTCTTTAGCTCTCCTATGTACAGCACTTTGGTCAACCTTGGTTGTTTTTAAATGTGCTTTATAAATATTGTATTATATAGCTGGGACCGAGTCGGTGACACCGCTGTTTATCTCCAGCCGAGGATATTTATAACTGATAGTGTAAAATATATGATGAAATATTTACAGCTGCAGATCCTACATCAATGTTTTAACAAATATACTCCTATAAGGTAGTTAAAGCTTAGATCAATATCAAGACTTTCTTATTTTGCTGTCTGTAATATAATTTAATAATCACTCAAGTGCAATGGAAATCTTTGTAAATATTTTTATTTAGGCTATAGCCTATTATCAAGGTTAGTAGTTGTTGCTTCGTGAGCGATGGACCGAAGAAATATTAAGCGGGCCTCAAATCTGCGAGTCTCGTGAAAGTATACAGAAATAATGAGCAGATTCAAGGTTATGGGAGATTGTGTTGAAGATACTTCAGGTACAAAATCTTTTATTTCATGTTTGTATTTGCTTTTTCTCACTTCTCCACGACATTATTTGTGTTGATCATGCTGTTTATTGATATTTGTTATTTACGCTCCACATTTCTCCTTTGTAAAGATTTCGTGCTACAGTGTAGGCGACACAGAGCGGTCATGACAGTGCTGAGGAAACACTTTGCAGTTTCTCATGAAAATAATGTCCAGTAAAACCACAGCTACAAACATATAAAATAACCAGCTGTTGTATTTAATGTATTTTAAATGTATATTTCCCTGCCCGTCAAACTAAATCCCAACCAAAAACCATGGATCAATGGCGAAGTTGGAACAGCCCTATCAGTGTGAACATCCGCCTATAAATCCAGAAATACAGGGGAACAAAAACAGGCAAACTACAACCTCAGACAAACCATCAAAGCAGCGAAACGACAATACAAAGACAAGGTAGAGGGTCAATTCAACACCAACAACACAAGGAACATGTGGCAGAGACTTAATTACATCACAGACTTTAAAAGTAACAAACCTGCCACTGTGAACATTGCAGCATCTCTTACAGACGAGCTCAACTCACTCTTCACCCGCTTCGAAGCCCAGGATAGCACACCCCTTTGTCTCTGTAGTAGATGTAACGAGATCTTTCCGTCGCGTGCACATCCAAAAAGGTTCAGGCCCAGATGGCATCCCTGGACGTGTACTTCAAGCAAGCTAGCGGAGTTTTCACAGACATCTTTAATCTCTCGGTCTGTGGTTCTCACATGCTTTAAGACTACATGCTACTACTGTGTCAATACCAACATCAGCTAAAACCACATGCGTGAATGACTGGTGTCCGGCTGTCACTGACTCCCATCTTCAGCAAGTGCTTTGAGAAGCTGATTATTTTTCTTGTCTGGGGCATTCTCATTAGAGCTGCCATTTTAAGATACCAATACTATCTATATGCTACTTCTTTAATAACTCTTTAGTACCTCATTATCAAGCAGTCTTGGTCAATAGATAATCACTCTCATTCTCATTATTATAATTTCAGAATCAAAGCTTTTATATAATAATATAAATTAATATATAAAATTTTATATAATCGCTCTTTAAGATCTCAAAACTCAGGGCTTCTGGTAAAACCTAGAATAGCAAAGTCGAGTAAAGGAGGTCGAGCCTTCTCATTTATAGCTCCTAAACTCTGGAATAACCTTCCTGATAATGTTCGAGGCTCAGACACACTCTTACAGTTCAAACTAGATTAAAGACCTTTAAAGACCTATCTCTTTAGTAAAGCATACACTCAGTACATCACCTAGCGGTATGATGCATGAATGTGCTCCACACATCTTGTTTATATACACTATGAACAGCAGCTACACTAATTATTCTCTTTATTCTCTATTTCCACCTGGGGATACTCTTCCCCAGAGATTATGCTGTGCCACTGAAGCGATCCAAGACCAGCGACGAGATGATCCCAAGGTTTCCATAATCCCAGACCAGGCCGCAGCAGCTGCTGTGGTGGTCATGGAGGAGTAAAGAGCATGCTTCTGATTCCAGTGAGACTCCAGGGACAGCCGAGTCTTCGCTGAGGTTCAGCGATCTCCAGTCTCCGGCACCTAGACTGCAGCTCTGCACAAGATGTTTGGCCATAGGAGAAATGGTTGTGCCCAACTGAGCCTGGTTTCTCTGCAGGGTTTTTATCCTTCACTTTTGCCAAATGGTGAAGTTTTTTTCCCTCTCCGCTGTCGCCACTGGCTTGCATGGTTCGAGACTTGTAGAGCTGCACATTGATGGATTACTCTTCAGTGTTTGGACTCTCAGTAGTGATTATTAAACCACACTGAACTGAGCTAAACAAAACTGAACTTAAACACTGAAAACTGAACTATACTGTTTTAATTTACTCTGATCTTCTATGTGAAGCTGCTTTGACAAATAAAGGTGCTATACAAATAAAGCTGAATTGAATTGAATATAATACTGGTTTCATGGAAATCATCTTATTAGACTAAGAGGAGAGACCTATCAATGTAACATTCTATTATAAATGACTTGGTGAGGATTTACTTGGCATGTCATTTACATTATTTGTCTTGTCTTGATGTAGGGTGAGGGAGAGAGTCTCATTTGTCTGCAGATATTTCCAGAGACGTTTGTCCATGCATGCAAGCATATGTGGTGATGGGTAATATGTTGTGATTTGTAAAAAAAAAAAAAAAAAAAAAGTGAAACATTTAATTCATAAGTTTGAGTAAAACCAAGGTTTAGGGTAGCGGAAAATAATATTAATTTTGGTTAAATTCTTATTGTATTACAGACAATAGATCCAAACAGTCCTACATGCAGCACAACTCCACAATACCTCAGCCAAAGCTCAGACATGGAATGGTATAGTATTTTAAACAATACATGTTACATTTAATAAAATTAACAAACAATATTAATAAGTGATGACTTGTTTAATTGATGATCTGTTTTTTTCACAGTACAGATAATGTTCTGATTAGCGAGTAGGGTGAATAACACAAAGGATTTCAGGATATGCGTGTAGCTTATAGATTTTTTCAAAGAGCGATGGTTCAGTGGCAGTGCCAAAAACAGGAACACCTGACAACACTTTGCATGTTACTTTTTTGGGGGGTGTAGATTCAGGTGCCATTATAAAGGAATTTCTTACGGTTAGGTCAATCTCTTATGTATTTTAAAACACAAAACAGTTTTAAAAAATACATATTTTATTCATTTTTGGTTTGATTGGCTAATTGACTGATTTGTGAAATTTATTTATATAACTGATTTTGATAGCAATCTGTTATAGAGTGTAATCTGATCCAAGATTAAAAATGTGGATATGGATATTATAACTAAAATAAAGCCACAGCTCTAACATTAAACTATACCTGAAATCGTACAGTTCCCTGCTCAATCAATGTATATTTAATTGAATAATATGGTTTTGTTGATAAAGTATGTAGTTTCTACATAATGTGTGCATGCATTTGAAGATTTAATTGGGGAGATTGAGTAACACCTCTTTGAGCACAGAGGACAGCAGTGTGGGAAGAGCCCTATCTACTCCTTAAGGGATCTGGAGAAAGGGTTTTTCAGGTTGGCCAATTTCAGCGCAGTTATTTTACCTTTATTATATATAATTTATTTTAACACGAGTTAAAATACTGTTGTGCTTTTCTCCTTCAGGACTACAGGTGAGGTGTTTTCAGCTAGTCTTGCTCAAGTGGTGCTTTCGTTACCTCACAACAGGAGATGTGGATGAAGCAAATCTCACTAAAGATGATGTGGACGATGCTGAACTTTTTGGATTGATTCAAAAGGTATTTTATTAATCAAAGGCTGTTAAATGAACTAACCTTTCATTGCTTGCACAACCAAGCACCCCACTTTTATCAGATGTATAGGGAATAACACATTTTATAATTTCAGGTAGAAGAAACTGATCTCTCTGCATGGACTGATGCTATAATTAATGTGGTTTCACTGGACCCAATAAACCAGAGAACAAGGAGGTCATTATTCAGCAGAAGTCACATTTTTGGTCAGTGGACGAACATGTATAAGACTGAATGTCATTCTGGCAAATCATGTAGCAACACAGAGAAGTAAATCATGCAGCCGTCACACTAACAATCTGAGTAGGTTGAAATGTAACCTCAGTGAATATAAAATTGGCTTGTCTTAATGAAACATACATCTTTAAATGTAATGCTGATTATGTATATATAAATATAAAAAGCCCTGGGTTCATTTGGTAATGGGCATTCAACTGCAGGAACTACAATTCCTCCAGATGGCTGGCCAAGGATTCCTGTCACATCTTCATCTTGAACTGTCTGTAAAAGTTGGTAGTGATGGTTTATGCACATGGCTTGTTTTATTTGGTGTAATACAAATAAATATGTCAATATATGATGTGAGGTTTAAAAGTTGAAGTCAAAACCTCTGATTGAGTCCAATTTCCCACAATTAGTTGGGGCTTTGATTACGCTCTGTGAGAAGAGGATGGTAATTTCAACCAAGAGTGAAACAGTCAAGGCTGGCCTGGAGGCGTGGTAGGAGCACAGTGACAACAAAATATGTGAAGGCTGTTGGCTGGATCTAATACAGGTTGTCCACAGGGTAGTAAATGAAATTTGCCAAAATAAAGGGCATTAAAAAGTAATAAACGCCATCTAATGAGGTATTACATTTTCCAGACCAATTTTTTGTAAAAATTTTTGATTTGTGTTCAGCGCAGGCCTTTATTCTAAAATTTGCATGGATTTATTTATATGTTGAGAGTAGGACCTGAGCGATATCATGTGGGGTAGTGTTTGTTCACGTTCACTGAAACAGACTGGGGTCCGGCTGGTTTGCTGCCAACCATATAGGCGGGCTCGCTTTCATTCATTAATTAAATTAATACAGGATTAATCTGGAGGACTCAAGATTTAAAGACTGGCTTAGGCCTGTAGTTGGCACCAGCCGTGAGACTTATTGCCACGCCTACAAGAAGACGATTAATATAACCTGGCTTGCACGTGCATCACAAAGTGCCTGCAGTTAAACTCAGAGGTTTATTATGTTTATTATCGATAATTTTTTCCTGCAAGTGACAGCAAGAACAAACACAGGTGCTTCTTGTCAATCAGACAATGCTTCCAATTATGTTCAAAAGAATTTAAAAAGCCAAAGGAACGAATTTATACCCCATTTTAAAAGAAAAACATACTCTAATAGGCAGTGTGTGTGTGAGAGGGGAGCAGTGTTTCAATGTGGTCCGGTTATGTTGTGGTTCTGTGACTGCTGGTGTTGGTTGCTGTATGGTTAACAACTATGACAGTTAAAGTAACTAGGTTAATTTCCATTTAAATCAAAAATAAATAAGATATTAATCTAATATTTTGGGTGTTTTTTGTGAATTTGGGTGGGTCCGCTAGATCTGGCAACACTAGTGGTAGCTTGGCAACAGACCCGCGATGTCAACACACTAGGGCTCGAAATTGTGACCATTTTGGTGGCATATGCGGCCAAATTTTAATCTATGCAACCTCATATCTTTGGGAAAAATTGTGCAACTGCATATAATGGGTGTAGTGCGACCTGCTTAGGTTTTTTTTTATAAAAATGTGCTAAATCTGTCTCCCCTATCACTATATTGGTTCATATTAGCTGTCCATCACTTAAGGCTTTCTGCTGCCAGATGACAGGGAGCTTTTGTGACCGCAGGAAATGCAAACGGCTGAAGAGTGTAAAGTACACAGGTTTGCAAACCCCACCTAAAGTTACAAATGATGGCTCCGATGAGAGCGATCATGTGGTGAATGTTGATCCGCCAGCCGAGATCAATCGTGTGTACCTGGGTACCTGAATCTTGATGTGTTGCATTCACTGCGTGTTCAGCTCAAATGTCCGCTAAATGTGAAATCTAACACTGAACACATCATCGCCAAAAAAAGCTCGCCTTTACTACATTTACAGTGAATCTGTGGCTCATAACAAAGAACTGTATTGCGCCAGTGGTCATCGCGAGAATCTTGCTCTGCCCCGCTCATATACTGGCCTGCTGTCCTACTAACACAGAGAAATGAAGATCAGCTCATAACGAGACCGAGGATTTACAATGACACAAACCCAAACCTTTAAAGAGTGACAGAAGTGAGACTTTTCCTCCTTTCTGTTGTCCGTTCTTTCTTGAAATGTACATTATTCTTCTGTTTAGTTACTGATGACTGCTCTGCAGCTTTCAGCCTTGAATTGAATAATTTATTATAATCTTACGTTTGTTTGTTAGCAGAAATATTATTTATTAAATTGACATGCATATAAACAAATAGTGCAAAATAAATATTCTTTACTGCAATGCTTCATTCTTGTTTGATGCAAAGTATAAATAAATATCTGAGAAAAGAAAATATTCACTGTTTTTCTTTATATCAGCTGATAATTTGCTATATGAATTGACCAATGTAAAAGAGAGAAAATAAACAAAAAGTATAACAGAAACATAAACAGTATATTCGTATCAGAAAAATACAAATGTCAAATTTGTACAGCAAATCCTATAGGTGCACCTAAACACACTTATGTCTCTTTAAGCATGTGAATTTTCCCCATTCATGAAATTTGTAACTCAGAAAAGAAGGTTACACTGAATTAGTGGGCTTTCCTAGAACCAAGAAAGACCAAAAAGACAGAAAAGTCCATCAGACTTTGTTGTCGAATTGAAAAATTCCTTTCTTTAGTCTCTTTAACTTCAAATCAGTCTATTCCCTTTTTTCATAAGAAAAGTAGTTCAACAACTCAACGCCATGTGGATGGCAGCAGAAAAAAAAATACATGAAAAATATGTCCATAACATATTTAATAAATAACAAAATAAGTAATCTGAGATCCCACCTCATAAAGCAGAAAATGGTAGTATTGAGATGGGAAATCAATTGAGTGGCCTGATCCGTGGGGGGCTCGCCATCAACTGATTTCCAGAACATTCAGTTCCACCAAAGCAAAAACCTGACCTGTATTTTAGGCCAAAGATAGCAAATACTTTCCATATTTAGTTTGTATATTTTAAATAAACAATTATTAGGACACAGCGTTTAGCTGAAGTTTTCTTCTCACTAAAGTAATTAACTTATTCAGGCTGAAATATAATGTTTTCACAGAATAAAGATCAGGGCAAAAATCCTTATAAAGCATAAACACATTAATGTGAACTCAGGGTTTTGCTTAAAGCACATATGTTAAAGGGTTTTATCACACAACTGTGTAGGCACTTGTTTACTGATCGTTACAGATTCGACAAACTTCGACAAAAACATGCCAAAAGTGTTAAACACTCACCAGAACCCTGTCATAAAATGATATTATGTGTATTTCGGTACAAATAGCGATCTTTAGATGCACTAATCTGCGTCAGATCTGCTCCGTCACCCTTTCACAAAATGGAGGATTCAACTCTCCCTCGGCAGAGAAGCGCTTTCTCCGGAGAGCTGGCTTAAAGGGCCAGTACCACATTTTCACATTCATAATGCAAATGAACAAAAATGACTTACATAAATGAAAATGATACAAACAAAACATTATTTACTCTCAAAATACAATATCCTTTTCTTTTTTATGACATTCGAATAAAACTAACAAACATTTAATTAAATCACCATGTTATGTAGTGTGTGTTTTGCTCATTTATTAATTTATTCTAAATACCCTTTCTGTGTGACTTAAAGCAGCTTTGCTACATAAACTTTTGAGAGAAAAGAACTAGCCCAAACACCAATAGAAATCTGTAGTTGTTATGGATATTCTGTAAAATATATATTTGCACTGTTAGTATTCTGTTTATGTCTAGATGTATGGTAGAAAATAACATCCCTTATAAGCTTGTGATTTGTGTCTATGTGAACAACATGAAGAGGGTTCTGGACAGAATAAGTCCTTCTGACTACACATCTCAACTGTGTCATTCTTGCAAGTATTCCAGCAGAGTCTACTCGATGAAGGGAATCCCATACTGCTCACGCGCTGCTGACGCTTGCGGTGTGAAACAGGCGTAGTAGGAGTCCAATCGCGCGAACATGTAGTGGGCGTGGCCAACCTGTGACGTCAATCCATTTGACCAATAGAAAAAGGCCTCTCATCCCAGAGGGAAGATACCGCCCCCTGCGCTGAAGAGTTCAACACTTTTCAACTCGCAAGCAAAAATTTAAGATCCGCAAAAAAATCTGACCCAACAGAAAGCAAAATGAATAAAAACCCTACTGGTAACTGAATAAAATGGCAATAGTTTATTTTTTGCAATGCAGATTTTTTTTTAACCAATGACATTTTTTAATTAAATGTTTTTTTTTTCTTTTAATCTTTATTTTTTAATTACAATGTACTTAGTTTTGGTCTAATATCAAATATGTTTGTTTGAATAATAAAGACACAAAAATTACTCTAGCATACAGTGGTTCAAAACTTTTCAACATGCAAGCAAAACCTTTCAATTCGCAAGCAAAGATTCTAGATGTGCAATAAATGACAGCAGAACAGAGAGCAAAATTAATGAGTGTGCAATGAAAATTGTGCTTACTGCATAGTTTATTTTTTTGCGATGCAAAACATTTTATTATCACTGACATATTTTTTTTGAATGAAATGTTTTTTTATTTGCAATCTTTTATTTTTTAATTACTATGTGCTTAATTTTTCCTTAAAAGAAAATATTTTTGATTAAATAATAATGAAACAAATCTAGCTCCATACAATAGCAGCAGGATTAGAGACTCTGAGGTGCCACACGGGTCAGACATCTGCAGCGCGGAGGAAACAGATTTACTTCTACAACAGTAGGCTCATGTGTTATATACATTTACAAAGACCAAAACGAAAGAGGTTTTTGCTACAATTTCAGTTAGTTTTGTATAAACACGATACAGCTTCAGTTCTAGTTTTTTAAACTCTCGTTTTTATTTTTATTTTAGTTAATGAGAATGATTTTCAATATTAGTTTTCCTTTTTCGTTCGTTTTCGTTAACTATAATAACCTTGTACTTAAAATTACATAATTAAATAAAAATAAATTATTATGTATGAGTGTGTGCCACCTCTCATTAAGCAGAAGGGATCTACCACAATATCTACATTTAACCATGAGAAATCCTACTGTAAGTAAAGAGCTAACACACACTGACAGATTAACCATTACAGAAACATACCATTTTAGTTTGGCAATCACAAATACAGCTGTGGCACAACCCTTACATTAGGTGCTTGTCTAGTGAATGCATGCACTGTGTGTGTGTGCGTGTGTGTGTGTGTGTGTGTTCATACATACATGCACAATATTAACAGAATATTTAGTAAAATTGATTTATATACTGGTTGACTGACATTAACCTGTGACAAATGATGTTTCTGTTATCACAACAGCAGTGGCATGTCCGGACAGCACATCATCACTTGAGAATTCATCATTATACACAGGAAAAAAAATTACAGCATAATAATAGACTGTATACACGAACTGTGCTGACGTGTTTCTGGTAGAATCTCAGTCAGGCTCTCTACGTTCGCATAGTGCTTTTTTTTTTTTTGAGAGAGAGAGAGAGTACAGTTAGTGGTATAGCCAGAGAGGCAGTTGCAGATTAGGAATGAAAGTGGAGACCAAACAGTTGAGTTTTTTGTGGTTTCTTGAAGACAGCAAGTGACTCTGCTGTTCTGATGTAGTTAGGGAGTTCATTCCACCAACTGGGCAGATTGAATGTGAGAGTTCGGGAAAGTGATTTCTTCCCTAAACATACTAAACATTCTAATGTCATGTAATGGACAAATAACAAACTGAAACAAATGTGTTAAGCACAAGTATTTATATGAAAAACCTAATACATTTCTGATTTACACATCTACATGCATTACAACAGATTTACTTGCATCCTACAACATCCAGAGTAACGTGTCCAGAGTAAGAGCAACTGTGATAAGATAGATTTATTCATGTACAACATTGTCAACACACTGTACATAATTCATGTGTTGTTTCCTGCACTGCAGCAATATAAAGTTGTCAATATAATAAACATGAACTTTCAGCATAATCATTTAATCATATAGAACAGAACAGTTTGAGTGAACAGTTGCTCTGCACTAATGTAAATATAAATAACTGTAGATACTTGTGCTGCAGGTGTAAATAACAGGGCTTTTGTGCATAGAGGATTATGCAATGCTTACCTCCATCAAATGTACTACACCTCTGTCTTTTGACAAAAAAATCAGGCAGGTAACTACTGTCAGAACCCAAGTGATGCTCAAGCACTGGTTGTGTTTAACTACATTTAATGTTAGCCTTTTTAAAAAAGATAATGCTTTTAATATAAGAAGAATAATGCAAAAGGCATGTGTTTCAAGTCCATGGGAAACCACCTCCAACTCATTCTGAACAAGGAAAAACCCTGAGATATGTAAATATAAGTAACTAGACATTTACACTGCAGGATAAATATAAATAATGTGACACCATGTTAAACATTTCCCCTACAGAGATGTGTGAAAATACAACATTAAACAATGGTTAAATAAGAAGTTGTGTGAGTGTGTTTGGTCAAATCTGTAGTCATTTTGACAGGTAAAAGTAAAAAAGAAAGATGAAAAGGAAAGAACTGGTCAGCTTCTTCTGAAACATGTTGATGTCTTTATAGATGAGCTGGATCGTCATGTCATCCTGAGAATAAATAATCTCCCACTCAAACTATGCAGCTTCTCTGACTCCATCATCGACCTGAAACACGCTGATCTCTCCTGTCACTCCATCCTTACAGGAAACCGGGAAACTATAACCTAGAGTTATAACTCATTCATACTAGTTCATGCTTATGGATATTAAGGACACGATGTGCATATATGTTAATAGATGGATAGAAATGATACAGGTAATTAAAACAACATAAAAATCCATATGAACTGTGAGAAACAGACACGGCTAGTGTGTAATTGCTATTTCCAAGTTCTGAGGTCTGTCAGCAAAACAGAGTCAGTGCTTAAGCCAGAAAACAGTTTCAGCAGTGTCGAAAGCGTCAAAGTCACCAAAATGTTTGACAGGAACAGGAAGAGAGGGTTGTAGATCCACAGTGTCTTCCAATGTCGTTCCATTATCTGACCTGTGCCTAGAGGCCCCCGCATCCTGATCCACCAGTGTTAATAATAATAATACATTTTATTTATAATGCGCTGTGCTCAGTCCCAAAGCGGCCCACTATCTGCCCACACACACATGCTGAATGTCTTGTGTACTGATGTCTCTCTGAAGTGATCTGCTTCTACTCACGCCGTCTAGATATTGAATGTGTTCTTCTAACATGATACCAAAAACATTTGTAGACTCTGTATTCTTTAGTGCATCCATCGGGAAATCTGGACTAAAACTATGTGCAAAATGAATGTGACTCAATAAAGATTTGAGAGTAAGAGCCACAAATACATAAGAAATGACGCAGCAGCAAATCATTTTCTCCTGTGAAAATACATCAAGATTTGGTAGCTCTAATAAAACAGCAGAAGTATAAAATCAATGACAAATGTCTCTTTTAACCAGTTTTTTTGTTCAGTTTAGTAATAATATTACACGTCACACCAGTGAAAGTTAGGAGACAAAGGCACTTCCTTCTGCCACGACATTGCGATTTCCACTCTAAAAGGTTAGTCGTTTTTTAAAATCACTATATAGTTTGTTATGGTCAATTTGAATTTGATCTTTAATGTAATATGCAATGCTTTCTACCGAGAATACAAACAAAATAAAAACACGTCTTTGTAAACGAGTGAAATGAGTGTGTTTAGTGGCCGATCACACCGAGTGTGCTTTTTGTGTTGAGAGGCGCCTTTTTGAATGATTTGCTATCGGCCGCGAGCGTGTTGTGCACTGCTTATGTGCCCTGTGCGCCAAACGTTTGAAAAAAGTAAACTGAGCGGAAAAGGTGTGTTACGTCAGTCTCGTCTTTCTCATTCTCCAATCAAATGAAAGCAGAGGCGGGGTTTCCATTGAGCTGTCTGCAGTGTTTGTGTTGTCAAGTCAACAACGGAGACTTTTGAAGATGGAGTAGAGACTAGCGGTCGCTGTTTTGAGTTATCCAGAGCTGTATGAATCACAAATCTTGAATATGACAACCTTATTAAAATTTTAAATTATATTAATATCAACAGCAACACTCGTGCTCAATACACAGCTGATTCAGTTGTTGTCTAGCCACATAACAAGTGCACCTCGCGTATTTGGATTGTAAAAGTGCGTTCGTGTGATCTGCCCCCAGGTCAACCATTTTACAACAGCATGTATCCACCTTATGTTACAACATGCACTAAGAATGTTTTTATTTAAATGTAGACACACTTGTATTGATTATTGTATAGTGACAGAAATAGTTGTTCTACTGCTGTAGTACAGTACTGGCTGCTATCAGCCAGTGTTATTAAATGCATCACAACTCTTTTGTTTGCTGTTTCATAACACCTAATGTTTTACTGATGCTAACTAAAATAACCTAGTCAAGTGTTAAAGGATCTTTTAGCATTATTGCCTGTTTGATTTACTACATTCAGCCATTTCATATTTGTAATAGTAGACCCAAACACTTTACAATATGGTTCATTAGTTGACTACTTCAGTTGACATCCAAATGAACAGTATTAATAATCTTAGTTAATGTTCATTTCAACATTTACTAATGCATTACTCAAATCAAAAACACAAAATATACCTAAGCTATGCTATTTCCATGGCTTAACGGTTAGTGGAATACTACCCTATGATAAAAGATAAGTCAACTGGAAATTGACATGTTTTTAAGACCTAGTAAAAACGAAATGAAGACAATTATTCCACAATATGTGAGGGACATGGCAAAAGAAATGGGAGGAAGAGAGAACAGGAAGATGGTATTACATGATCCAGAGGATGATGGGTGAAAACAGAACATAGGGAGAAATAGACGTGAGGAAACAGTCACACTGCTCTGAATAGTGGGCTGTGTAGAATAGAAAGACATCCAAGTGTAATCCAAACTGTAATAACTGTAATGAAGAGGAAAATATAGAGCATATTGTAAAGACATGTCCATTATATAAAAGGGAACAGAATATGATGATAACAGACTGAGGAAAATAATGTAAATATAGATATTAATAGCACTTTATGGAGTGGAGTAGGAGATAAAAATTGAAAGCTTTACTAATGTTCCTTGGAGAGACTGGGTTATATAATAGAATATAAATTAATAAGAATAAGAGGGTAGAAATTTCACTTCTGATCCACACTCCTAACCAGTAGGTAGCAGAAATGCATCACAAAGTTGTATGCCAACCGCCAATAAAAAACCACGAAGAAGAAATAGGTTACAAGGGGCAAAAGCATGTCTTAGCCTAATGGCTCGTTTCCACTGACTGGTACGGTACGGTTCGGTTTGGTACGGGTCACCTTTATCAGGCTTGCGTTTCCACTAACAAGGGTAACCTTTTGGTGGGCGTGTGTATGACAGAAAGTTTCAGTCGACGTCATTCTAGCTCGAGGGAATGTCTACAATAAAGCTGTATGGGTCACTTACATATCATATGAGAAGCACTTCTCACAAAATAGATGCTTTACACACATAAACACTTGTGTAGAAATGTTTATCACTTACTTTTCTATGAACATGAGTTGATTATAACTGCAGATCAATGACAGTGCGAAACAGCCTACTGTAACGTCTGTAATTATATTAAATAACTAAATAAATGAACATATATAAACACATACAGCCCCTTACAGTCTCCGATATGTTACCAAATACAGAAGAACTACATATAGCAGACATTTCACCCGTATTTAGGTTCAAAACAACAGAAATTATAGCCAACAGTCAGTGTAAACCTCTCATCTGTGTATGTAAGCTTCAGCAGCACATGTAGCCTCTGTTAGAGAGTAATTCCGTCATTCCCGGTTCATATTAGTCCAAAATGTGAAGATAATAAGTTAGTTATACATGGCATTTTATTGATACACGGCGTTTGTTGAAAAATAATGTGCTCCTTTTTTCCGCCTTCTCCTTTGTTTCTTCACGCTTCACTGTCGCGTTTGTCAGTGTCTGACAGGATCGGGTTTCAAAAGCACGTCAATAATCAAGCGCAGGTTATTATCATCAGCTCAAGAAGTTTGTTATTTCAGATGTAATGTTAGACGCGCGCGAGCGCTAGCAAGAAAGCGAAACCGCTCGCGCCTCAGACTGGCTCGTAAAAAACTACGGGGCACAGAGTAAATTCTTCTTGGTTTTGTGGCTGTCCATCAAGACGACGACAAGGTCTGTTTGAGCCCAGATCGACCATGGCTCGTTATTATATATATTTATAATTCCGCTAAAATCTCTCTCTGTGTTTTTCAAACATGGCGGGTTTTTTGTTTTCATTCTGGCTTGTTGCGTAAGCGAATGACGTATCTCTGTAAACCAATAGCAATCAGCTGCGCGTCTAGCTCCGCCTTTTGGTACCCTTTCTCGTGTTTGGTACCCTTTCGAAAGGGTGCCGAAAAAGGGGTACGGTACGGTTCGGTTCGGTACGCTTTTTGACAGTGGAAACGGCCATAAAAGCGTACCAAACCAAACCGAACCGTACCGTACCACTCAGTGGAAACGGGCCATTAGTGGCTACTGGTACATAGTTGAAATGTTGTTGGATGCTCAACTGAATGTAAGTAAATGTAGTTTAATTGGCAGTGTGTATTTTATGCATTGGAAGTTGTGAATATGATGACTCTAATGTTTTTGTAGAAATGCTTCACTGCTGTATATGCACTTAATCCTGTGGAGAATTTTGTTTTAAGCTCAACTAATGAAAAATTATGGGATGAAAATGTGTGAATGTTTCACTAGACATGTCATCTGAGGACTTTTGGTACTGTGGACATTTTGATGAAAGACTACAGAGCTGTGGTGGCCATGTTGTATATATCATTTCTCATCTGATCTTCAACTAATCAATAATCATCAACCTTGTGGATCAGATAGTGTGTTGGATTACATGGAGATCCAACCCAGTCTCACGGCAGTTCGTGAAATAGTCACGAAATTTAATCTATTGATTCGTGTTCATGGGCACGAATTTCCCTCTTTTTTCGTGTCACCTTGCACGAATTTCCATCCAATGTATTTCAATGGGAAATCATTTTCGTGTCTCTAGCACGATTTATTTTGCCATAGGATACCTGATGCTTCGCTTTTCGAAAAATATTTTTATTAAATATTATTATAGCCACAGGGTACCAGACGCAGTATTACGATTATTATTATAGCCACAGGGTACCAGACGCAGTATTATGATTATTATTACAGCCACAGGGTACCAGACGCAGTATTACGATTATTATTATAGCCACAGGGTACCAGACGCAGTATTACGATTATTATTATAGCCACAGGGTACCAGACGCAGTATTTTGATTATTATTATTGACACAGGGTACCAGACGCAGTATTATGATTATTATTACAGCCACAGGGTACCAGACGCAGTATTTTGATTATTATTACAGCCACAGGGTACCAGACGCAGTATTATGATTATTATTACAGCCACAGGGTACCAGACGCAGTATTTTGATTATTATTATAGCCACAGGGTACCAGACGCAGTATTATGATTATTATTACAGCCACAGGGTACCAGACGCAGTATTTTGATTATTATTACAGCCACAGGGTACCAGACGCAGTATTATGATTATTATTATAGCCACAGGGTACCAGACGCAGTATTATGATTATTATTATAGCCACAGGGTACCAGACGCAGTATTATGATTATTATTACAGCCACAGGGTACCAGACGCAGTATTACGATTATTATTATAGCCACAGGGTACCAGACGCAGTATTTTGATTATTATTATAGCCACAGGGTACCAGACGCAGTATTATGATTATTATTACAGCCACAGGGTACCAGACGCAGTATTTGATTATTATTACAGCCACAGGGTACCAGACGCAGTATTACGATTATTATTATAGCCACAGGGTACCAGACGCAGTATTTTGATTATTATTACAGCCACAGGGTACCAGACGCAGTATTTTGATTATTATTACAGCCACAGGGTACCAGACGCAGTATTATGATTATTATTATAGCCACAGGGTACCAGACGCAGTATTATGATTATTATTATAGCCACAGGGTACCAGACGCAGTATTTTAATTAATATTGTTGACACAGGGTACCAGACGCAGTATTTTAATTATTATTGTTGACACAGGGTACCAGATGCAGTTATTATTATTATTATTATTATTGACATAGTGTACCAGACGCAGTTTTTTTATTCACTTATATTTTATTTCATTTTTTCCATAGAATAGCAGACGCTGTATTGTTTTTTTATTTTATTTTGCCACAGGGTATGCAGTATTTTATTTATTTATTTATTCTATTGCCATGGGGTACCAGACGTTGTGTCTTTTCATAATTTATTATAATAATTGTTACTTTTCTTCAAGCACTATTTTCTAAACCGACGCAGAAGGAATTCCATTGCTTTCAATGGGTTGCCTCAGACGTCATACGGAGACGTTCAAAGCCTCGTATAATTACCAAAAGATGTCAACGCAATATTTTATACCTGGTTTACGTCTATTATCGCAGTTTTTTTTTTTTTTTTTTTTTGAAAATATGTGATTTTTGTTTTGTTCATGAAAAGCGTCTGTAAAGAGGGTCGAGACAACTGTAAATGAGAATATACATCGGTCAACGTGACTTCTATTCAACAGTGAGTTCAACATCGCTCAGCTATTGGTCAAAATGCATCACCGGTGAGTTCACCGATGAGTTAAACTGTTCAGCAATACGTGGTAGGTTAATGCTACATAATGTATTTTTTACTTTTTATTGGAGATTAGTTGGTATTTATGTTGGTATTTATAAATGTGTTATCGTTTACTTTATATTTAATGAGTGAAATTATATTCAATTGCCCAGTTTAGGGTAATTATGCCTAATAAAACTGATTAATTTGTTTGTTTTTTTACTTAAAAAATATTACATTTAAAGTACTAAGTTTTAAAAATATTTTTAGCTGATCTTTGTATTATTAAATTATTCATTGAAGTTGGGGTCATAGTACGTCGAGATCTATTTTTTTTTTACAGTCTATGGTCGCAATCCCAAGGTTCATTGCGATCCCAAGGTCCACTGCGGTTTTCCACGCGGTAAGTAAAAAGTAAACAAATAAAGACGATTTGTTGATTTAGATAAGGGGTTTGTTTAGAACTTTTATAAAAGCAGGGAAGTTATCTCCTGATGCATTAAATGACTGCAGACTTGATATAAATAAAGCATGTACTGCAAACTAGCGATGCTATCTAATTACATCCAAGTTCATTTATTATAAAATATATTTTCCCCACATATAGTCGTGCATAGCTCAGAAAATATAGTTATACATTTGAAGATGAGGAACAGTGTTACCAGATTGTTGTTTTCCACAATAGTAATCGTCCAAAATCGAAATAAATTATGCAATATACAATAAATATTACCTCTAATAATACAATTGTATTCATAACTACATCAATATCAAAGCAAATCAAGTGTTTCTCTTAAGTTTAAAGGCTACATTGTAACTGCAATTATTTTTCATGCCTTAAAACAGACACACACACAAACACATTATATATAATGCCCCCTTTGATTTTTTTCTTTTCTTTTATGAATATTTCCCAAATTATTTTTAACAGAGCAAGGAAATTTCCACAGTATGTCTGATAATATTTTTTCTTCTGGAGAAAGTCTTATTTGTTTTATTTCGGCTAGAATAAAAGCAATTTTAATTTTTTTAAAAACCATTTTCACCTCTTAGGGCTTAGTGGCCACATACATGGACAGCACATTTTAGCTGTTATGTCTTATGTTTTATATTTTGTTACAGACATACAGTGTCATACTGCAACTGTTTTGCAGCATATGAAATGTCCCAAACACTATTTTAATTGTCCAAAAAGGGCAAAAAAAATGTTTTACTGATAGTCAAAGCATGTTCAAAAATATGTGTGTATGTGTTATTAATGCATTAAAAAGGCAAGAAAAAAACTGCTGTGTTCAAGGCAGAAATAAAGAGTTTTTCATTCTATTACACAAAGGTGACTTTATTGTGTTTTATATAAATTCGGACATATTCCACATATATGGACATACTTTTCTCTAAAAGTACATACTTTCAAAAGTTGGTACTTAGGTTTTATTCTAATCAGGTTCCAATAAGCCAAAATAAAAAAAATAAAATAAAGAGAAATAAAAAATGCATGTAAAAAAACAGCTTGGGCCTTAAGAGGTTAAGGTCAAAATTTTTAGCCCCTTTAAGCTATATTTTTTCGATAGACTACAGAACAAACCATCATTATACAAAAACTTGCCTAATTACCCTAACCTGTCTAGTTAACCTAGTTAAGCCTTTAAATGTCACTTGCAGCTGTATAGAAGTGTCTTGAAGAATATCTAGTCTAATATTATTTACTGTCATCATGGCAAAGAGAAAATAAATCAGTTATTAGAGATGAGTTATTAACACTATTATGATTAGAAATGTGTTGGAGAAATCTGCTCTCTGTTAAACAGAAATTGTGGTAAAAATAATCAGGGGAGCTAATAATTCTGACTTCAACTGTATATATATATATATATATATATATATATATATGTATATATGTATGTGAGTGAGTGAGATAAGCCTGTTGAGAAAAGAAGGCTGGAAAATTACAGGGCATGTAATTGATTATGCCCTTATTCCAGTAGGTAAGAATGCAACTTTTTATTATTCAAAGCATAACATAACCTCGTTTAACATAAACTGATGTATTTCACACATTATCATACACTATTACCAGTATAATTTGGCCTTTAACAATTTATTTAATAAAAGAAAGAATCTATCATCTCTAAATTGTGGTAAAGAGACGCAACAAGCTGTCTTCTCAAATATTATGTTAGTCATGATGTTAATGGTAAAACTCAAGGATTACCTTGCACCTTCTCAGAAATTTACTATTGATCATATGTATTACAAGAGGCAGGATTTTTTTTTTAATGCAAGAAATGCTTTTTAAATCATAATCTTAAACAGATTAAGGCTAATTTTGGACCACTTAAATTACATTAGAATTGCTTAAAGCAGCACTGATGTATCTAGTAGTTTAGTGGGTTTAACTAATGTCACATCTGTTTTTATTCATTTCAGATGCAGAACCTTTAGACACTGGATTAATGTTCTGGATTAAGTCCAATGTATTTATTGGAAAACAGTAGAGATCTGTCTTCCATACATGTAACAAAAGACTGCAGAGGCCATATGAATTCATCTTGACTAAGGGTAAGGTTTTTCAGAATTAATCATTATTTAAAATTATTGTATTTTTCTTTGTTAATATGTGCAGATTTGAAAAGAATGTACTTCTTTTAATAAAGAACTCTTCACAGCACTGCATCTGAACAGTCACAACCTCACAGAGCAGCACAACCGCCCCACTCAGGATCAGTGTAATGGTGCTATTTTGAAGCTGGAACCTCATCTTGTGTACAGAAAAGGTAGAGTTGAAAATTCACTGGTTGTCTTGTATTGTGTGGTAAGTCATAGTTTTATTATTTGTTTAATTTCATTGCAACACTAAGTAGTCCATTCTGTGGCCAATATGATATATAGGGCATAAAATAGGACTGATCTGATCATTGTTTTGATTTCTAATTAAGTACTCAAGGGGCTACACATGTAGCTGAAGTTAGCATCATTGAGTAGGACATTTCTTTCAGTATACTCTTAAAGAGATAGTTCACCCAAAAATGAAATGAAAACTCTGTCATTAATGACTCTTCCTTCACTTGTTCCAAATGTGTCTGAGTTGCTTTCTTCAGTTAAACACAAAAATATAGATTTTTAAGAAAGATGAAAATCTGTAAACCTTGACTTCCATAGTATATTTTTTACTCCTATGTATGTCAATGGTTTCAGGTTTTCAGCTTTCTTCAAAAAACATCCTTCATGTTCCACACAAAGAAACTTGGAAGTTTTATAATAAAGGTTTACAACCACTTGAGGGAGAGTAAGTAGTGAACTATTCCTTTAACCAAATCTAGTTGACTTTACTAGAAAATTGTATAGAAACTCATTGCCTTAAACCCCTTACATTATATGCAAGATAAAACTTAACAGCCCTACTTGAATTAAAATGTTACTGTAAGTCCAATAAGATTGTAAATGTTGTAAGTTAATTCAAGTATGGCTGTTTAGTTTCACCTTGTATAAAAACATAAGTGGTTTAAGGCAACAGGTTTCTATGCAGTTTTCTAATAAAGTCAATTAGGTTGGGCTAAGACTGTAATGGGTTACAGTAATAGCAGTGAATCATGCAGCTATAACATAAATGTTCAGCCATGTAAAGTAATAGACTTGTCATAATTTAGCAATATTATTAGGGTGGAACACTGTATGCTGTTGTAGTTTTCATATAATTGATGAGTCAAAGAGTGTGTTTTAAATAGCAAGAAGTGATCAGTGCAGTCACTATCCTCATATCTGAGTCTGTAGGACTGTCAGATCTGCTTGGAATACATGAAAACATGCTGAAAATGTTAAACTTATTCAAGCAGTTAATTCAAGAGTGCCAGATTTAATGACACTTTACAGATATAAATAAATATCACTGAACTTTCTAAATGAAACCCAACAATCATCTTGATTCTTTGTTCTTTAATGATATTGTGCACTTCTGATACTTTACAGTGGCAAAACCTGGGATAACACATGGGAGCCTTCCAGGAATTCCCGACACTTTACACCCAAGTCTCCTCATGCCAACCGGTTTGCAATATGACAGTCTAGTCACCATAAACACCTGGACTCGCCAAGCACACATTGGTTCTCAGTGTTTTGTAAAAATGTTGCTGTTCTTTAGTAAGTACTTGAATATGTTTTTGAAAAGTGTTATAGCTTTTAGGTACTTTTGCTGTTAAGTTCAGAAAGTTGTCATTATAAACATTTTTGTATTTGTCATGAACTTGACTTGCTGTTGTGAAAGTTTGTTATAATGGCATTTCCAAAGGCATCATTTGAAAAGATTTTTTGCAGTGCAGTTTTACTTGAGCTTCACATAGCAGATGTATGACATGAATAAATATCACAAAATAAATAAATATAATAATAATAATAATTCAAAATATACATTTCCTTCAATTATAATTGTTTTTAATCATTTGCATATATATGTATGTAATAAAATATTGCAATAAAAACTGTTATAAAATATATATTTTTGGTGTTTGTGTGAATTTTTTTTTTTTTTTTTTTTGTGGTATTATAAATAAATTATAAATGTTTCATTAAAAATGTATTGTCTTTATTTGCATACTCATTTACACTATTTTTACTATTTAATGGGCACAGTATTTGTCCTTGAAGTTTGACATATATTTATATTTGGATACCTACAGGATGCAGGGTCAATTTACAGGAAATGCTGAACTATATTTGTTTTCAAACATGACATTTATTATTTTATTATTCATTTCAAATGTATGCCTATGATCTGGTTTCACTGTGATCATTTTACACATCAGGTTACACCCACAAAGGAATCTCGCTGTAAATATACATTTGTATTTTAATAAGACATAATATTTAATATGTAATATTAATATGAATTTTACTATTTAAATCCTTAATTTATAATCTACCTTCAGCCGGATTACCAAATAGAGACAACAAGTGTGACGTAGATTGCGACGTTGTGATTGGACTAACTTTAAAGCCAAATTAAAAGATGCTTCGTGTTGCTAACTATGTTTTGCTAACTTTGCCACTTTACTAACAGTGTCCTTTATCAACGAGGTATCGCCATGTTTCAAATAGTTACCGATTAACCAAGATCGTCACCCTAAACCTAACCCTAATTACACATTTCAATGAACTACAATTTGTAGCGCCATGTTGTTCCTGTCCCATCTATAGAGTGACAAAGACTTGTGGGTAATGTAGTTTAAAATATTTTTGTAATAAAATGGAATAAATACGATCTTTAATGAACATAGGA
This sequence comes from Danio aesculapii, assembly GCF_903798145.1. Classification (NCBI taxonomy): domain Eukaryota; kingdom Metazoa; phylum Chordata; class Actinopteri; order Cypriniformes; family Danionidae; genus Danio; species Danio aesculapii. The sequence goes on along the minus strand of NC_079450.1, from coordinate 31,496 downwards.
CTATCTATATAAGGTCATTGTCCATATATTTATGACATATGTGAAAGCCAGGCATAAACTTGTTGTTTTACAATGAGTGTTTTTTTAAACAGCTTTTATTGACTTTCAGTATATATCTGAAAACTATGTCCAATATTATTTATTGAATATAGCATAAGTAATAGTGTTGTGTTTTTTCCCTTATATATTCTAATTTGACTTCGAGTTAGAGACGTTTGAAATGTGAATATTTTTTCTTATTCCATGGGGCTCTACACATCCCCTGGGAGTAGAAAGGCAGTAAAACCTATGTAGATGTATCATCTTCAACATGAACAAGACATTGTTATTGTCACATGTACAGTTGTGTTAAAAATAAGCTGTACAACATCAGTATACTCTTAAATCACTAGTTATTAGCAATAGTGATCAATATTCATCACAAATTATATGAGTAATTGGTGAATTCACTGGTGTTCTGAATAATATGTGTAGATTTTATGACACTGGATAAATCATGGAAAAGAAGTTTCATTAATGGTCATCATGTGGTTTAATTGTTTCTACTTTATTTGAAATATGGATAAGTTATATTAAAATATGTAAATGTTTATAAATGTAACCTTTTAAAGACTTTTTGTATTTGTTTTGAAAAAAACTCTTTATCTGAATATTTTTACTTTCTAAATCTTCAACTTGTTTGTGTAACAGTATGTTTTGACAATGTATGAACTTATGTATTTAATCCAGGAAATAATGATTCCACATAATGTCTTTGTCCTGCATGTCTCCCTATAATAATAATCTTTAAACAGTTTTCAGTTATTACAGCATACTACACACTAAGATACTGACAAACGTGGCCTTTGTTATCTTTCTTCAGCCAAGGACTGAAGTCTAAAATAAAAATTTCTCCTTTACCATACCATATTTATTCAAATTAGTATTACACCATGCAACTTACTGTGTCTTGTGGTGAAACTCAATCTGGATAATTTTGTAGACACTGCATTTAATTATTGTTTTCATCATGGGTTAATTTGCTAATTATTTTCTTTATTAATCAAATGATTTGTAAGAATTGCTGCATTGTAAAAATCATGAAAATAGTAAGAAATGAGGTTACAATGACGAAAAGATATCTTTACAAATGCTGTGAATAGTTCAAACCTCCAAATGATTATAACACATAGCCATTAACCAACAAAATAAAAATGCAAACCTTCAGATGATCTAAACTAAAAGTAAAATAATTTTGTGCTGTACTTATATGTGAGTATAAGCTATTGAGATGGATTATGTCTACCAAAAAAATCATATTTTATAGACTTTCTGTTAGTTTGGAAAATGTTTTAATTGGCATCATTTGATTTTTTTTTTTTGCATTCATTAGAACAATTTATAAATAGTTTTTTTATTTTATTATTATTATTTTAATTTTCAACAGAACAACAATGGTACTGGTGTCTTGTAACAATATGTACAGCAGTTTTTGTTGGACATTCTAACAAATGCATACAAATGCAACAAAGCAAAGACAAAAATAAAAGGAGATAAAACAAATTTAGAAAGACATATCGTCACCTTAGAGTTATAAGGTTCTATCTGACATGTTTGTCAAAATTGGGTTATTGACATATTAAATGACAACTTATTAACTTTATGGGATGTTTTTTGTATGTTGTAAGTTGTTTAAATTTTAAGACTTTTTATTTAAACAAATGTTACACACATACTGTTTGCTATGAAATGCAAAAACTTTGAAGCTCAATTTCTCAAAATCATTCAGAACGCAGATAGAACCTTAAATTCCAAGGTGAAGAAATAGTCATGCAGTACCCTCAAGAAAAATCCAGGAGGACCAAATGCGCCAGAACACATCAGATCTTTGATGTAAATCATAGGTAAATTTTTCAAGTGGTAGAAGTCTGGTTGCCTGACTCAGCCACATATTGACTGGAGGTATCTGAGCAGTTGACCATAATAATAATAATAAACATTTTTTGGCCAAGTATATGCAAAAATTCAATACACATTCTTCATCATAGAATTCATATTTTAAAAGCTCTTAATGTCAGTTTTGTGTATTTATTTTATTTTCATATAGAGTACCTCAAATCTATACATGTTGTAAGCAGTTAGGCGTTCAATAATGCTCCAAATTAACACCACTGATTGATTTAAGAGGCATGCATACATACTGTACATGTATATGTATTTGAAAAAAAAGAGACAACAATTTGGTTATAGATTATGAAATTCAGATTTTATTACATGCTTTAGATTCAGTGTTAAGGTCATCGTCTTCTTTCTTTACAGTAAAAGAAAATCTGTAGTCAATGTCATACTCATCAGTTGGAGCTTTATTTAAAAAATGTATGTTCTTTGCTCCGGCCAAAACATGCAGGTACCTTGCAGGTCTCTAGCTTGCACCCTCCTGTCGTAGTTTTTTTTTTCTCAGTTATTTTGTTGCTTTCTGAGAATGATGATCCACAGACCTTTTAACCCCTCTTCGTTTAGGCCACATGTCGTATCTTTAAAGAAGAACACAACCACATTAAAATGTATTAACATCCTTTGGACTGGGTAACCTTATGCTTATGTTTGTGCTAAATAATACAAATACATACTTTTCAGTAGCACATAAGCAGGACAGTTCTCTGAAGGAACCAGGATGAGTTGAAAGGTATTTGGTATTTAAAATGGTTGGCCGTCTCTGCCACAAGAATCCTCTGTTCTCTTGCAGAGTCCTTACTAGCAGGATAATGTTGAACGCCCTTCTCGTTGTTGTTAGATCGACAGTGTCTGAAATGTATTCATAAGAAGAAAGTTGTATCACATGGATTATACATCAACTTTTAAAGAATCAAAACTGTCAGAAGTCTAGTGTACATACCATGCTATAAGGCGAAGACATCCACATCACTTCTGTTTTTTGTGTCTTTGCTTCTGCTAGTGAAAATACAAAACAATAATAGTAACACTTACAATTATTCATGACTATATGTAATATTAATAATAATTCCCTCACCGTCTGCCCACTTCTCTACATCATAAACCAAAGTCTTCCAATTGGTTTCCGGTCACTGCCAGTTTCATGGATTCTGTTTTGCAACTTGCATTGCAGAGCTGTTGTGGTCTAGTGATAAGAAATCAAAAATCATAATACTATTCAAATAGGTTACTGAACATCTAAAACAAACTCTACTGGATGTCTTTACCTTCTGATATCAACAGGTCAGCGAGATGGCCAAATAGTTGAACATCTGCTAATACCAGCACATGACCATGAGAGTTACAGTAGCATGTCTGGTCACTGCAATCCAAGAGAGGAAACATTGCACTGTTCCAACCTCCTTCCCAACAGTTAAAACACACCTATCCTGGTATGCCAATATCCTGGAAAGCAATAACAAAATTTTGGCATCAGTTTAAGATGCTCAAATAGTTCACCAATCTCACATTAAAACTCATGTGCTTTGGCATGGAACACCAAAATGAAGGACTTAAAGAGGGTGCTGGAACTTTGGACAGCTTTTTGCAACTCTTTGGAGGTAGTGTCATTAGTTAATGTAGTCCACAAATCTTCCTGTCAAGAACAAGTACATGACAGTTTATATCTTCTAATCTAATTTTACTAGGTGAACATCAAAGAGCTGTTTTCTTGTTAATTTAGTTTCAACACATACAGTTTAAAGTACCTAGTACATCCTTCTTGCAAATACTATCCACCTTGTATTGCACAGACTCCCACTTAAGAATATCTAAGAAAAATGTCTGCTGAGATCTTGGCAGTCTATTAAAAATAATTATACCAACATCTTTTCCACCTACAATGGAAAGAATATAAAAATATTTTATGATATCAATTAATTACTTGCATGACCAAATCTGAGATAAAAAGGCCATCATTATGCCTTAGTTTAAATAAAACCAAAATTTCACTCTAGCCCACTGTCACCTAGGTCTACAGATACAGGGACTAATGGAAACAATGAAGTACACACCAACAGTCACTGGAGCAAGGCCCCCTCACAGTTGGGACGATTGGAGTTCCTATGAGCTGTACAAGATTAAAACAACAGAAAATTAACATTAATAACATTTCAACCAATCCCAAGACTAGTAGACAAGCAGCATAAGCAGACTTCTAATTTCCTGGACTCCAATGTGGACAGCCGAATCAGTTTATGGTCTATAAGGTGTCATACAAATCAGACAAAACACTTTCTGGAAAATAAAAAAAAAAGGTGGGCCACTAATCAACACATAGAACAAGTTGTTTTAAACAGTTAAGCCACAATATTTTGTGAGCTTATACTGTAGTTTAATGTTTTTCATAAACAATAGTAAGAATAAAACTTATGCGTCTCTTTCCGTTAATACAATAGTAGTGGAAGAATAAATGCATGTAAATTTTATCTCATACAATCATATATGCCTAAACATTGCAGATATTTAATATACATGGAATGAAAAACTAACCCTTTATTGATTCCAGATTGGTATTGGCCTTCCTTACACAATGTGTCTCCTTCTCCACCATACCCTTGGTTCAGTTGTCTTTACTGGAGTTGCTTCCTGCAGATCACCAAGTTGTCATCAAGACTTGAGCTTATAATTGAAATCTTGATCAATCCGAGTATCAAGGTTCAAAAGTTGCTCTTGAAGTTCTGAATCACTCATTGTGATAGGCAGAAACAGACTGAAAGACACAAGGATTAAACAAACAAACACAAATGTGTTAACAGAGATAGAGAGAGGGACAAGTGCAATTTAACAATATAAACATGGGTTCTAAAAGTGCCTTTACCTTTTGCTTATTAGAAAATTGGGAAATTGGATTTAAAGTAATTCGAAGAACCTGAAAACAAAATATTCATATCTGAACACCTTATACTTAGAATTATTAGCCCCCTTCTGTTTATTTTTCCCCCAATTTCTGTTTAATAGAGAGAAGATTTTTTTCCAACACATTTCTAACATAATAGTTTTAATAACTCATTCTAATAACTGATTTATTTTATCTTTGCCATGATGACAGTAATAATATTAGACTAGATATTTTTTAAGACACTTCTATACAGCTTAAAGTGACATTTAATGGCTTAACTAGGTTAATTAGGTTAATAGGCTAATAATTTTGACTTTAAAAAATTAGAAACTGCTTTTATTCTAGCCAGATAAAACATATAAGACTTTCCCAAGAAGAAAAAATACTATCAGACATACTGTGAAAATTTCCTTGGTCTGTTAAACATAATATGGGAAATATTTAAATTAAATATATAATTAAAAGGGGGGCTAATAATTCTGACTTCAACTATTATATATATATATATATATATATATATATATATATATATATATATTATATATATATATATAGTTGAAGTCAGAATTATTAGTCAGAATTATATAAATACAGTCTCTTTCTGCATATATATATATATATATGTATATATATATGCAGAAAGAGACTGTATTTAATAATACAAATATTAGTTTTGTGGTCTAAAATGAATAAAATGTGCTCAGACAGGCAGAATTTCAGTTATGTCTGCCTTTTTTGTTTCTTTTTGCTTTGATATTGATGTAGTTATGAATACAATTGTATTATTAGAGGTAATATTTATTGTATATTGCATAATTTATTTCGATTTTGGACGATTACTATTGTGGAAAACAACAATCTGGTAACACTGTTCCTCATCTTCAAATGTATAACTATATTTTTCTGAGCTATGCACGACTATATGTGGGGAAAATATATTTTATAATAAATGAACTTGGATGTAATTAGATAGCATCGCTAGTTTGCAGTACATGCTTTATTTATATCAAGTCTGCAGTCATTTAATGCATCAGGAGATAACTTCCCTGCTTTTATAAAAGTTCTAAACAAACCCCTTATCTAAATCAACAAATCGTCTTTATTTGTTTACTTTTTACTTACCGCGTGGAAAACCGCAGTGGACCTTGGGATCGCAATGAACCTTGGGATTGCGACCATAGACTGTAAAAAAAAAAATAGATCTCGACGTACTATGACCCCAACTTCAATGAATAATTTAATAATACAAAGATCAGCTAAAAATATTTTTAAAACTTAGTACTTTAAATGTAATATTTTTTAAGTAAAAAAAAAAACAAACACATTAATCAGTTTTATTAGGCATAATTACCCTAAACTGGGCAATTGAATATAATTTCACTCATTAAATATAAAGTAAACGATAACACATTTATAAATACCAACATAAATACCAACTAATCTCCAATAAAAAGTAAAAAATACATTATGTAGCATTAACCTACCACGTATTGCTGAACAGTTTAACTCATCGGTGAACTCACCGGTGATGCATTTTGACCAATAGCTGAGCGATGTTGAACTCACTGTTGAATAGAAGTCACGTTGACCGATGTATATTCTCATTTACAGTTGTCTCGACCCTCTTTACAGACGCTTTTCATGAACAAAACAAAAATAAAAAAATAAAAAAAACTGCGATAATAGGCGTAAACCAGGTATAAAATATTGCGTTGACATCTTTTGGTAATTATACGACGCTTTGAACGTCTCCGTATGACGCCTGAGGCAACCCATTGAAAGCAATGGAATTCCTTCTGCGTCGGTTTAGAAAAACTAGTACACTATGTCAATAATAATAATAAAAAACTGCGTCTGGTACCCTGTGTCAACAATAATAATTAAAATACCTGCGTCTGGTACCCTGTGTCAACAATAATAATTAAAATACTGCGTCTGGTACCCTGTGTCAACAATAATAATTAAAATACTGCGTCTGGTACCCTGTGGCTGTAATAATTATCAAAATACTCCGTCTGGTACCCTGTGGCTAATCAAAATTGTGCGTCTGGTACCCTGTGTCAATAATAATAATCAAAATTGTGCGTCTGGTACCCTGTGTCAATAATAATAATCAAAATACTGCGTCTGGTACCCTGTGGCTGTAATAATAATCATAATACTGCGTCTGGTACCCTGTGTCAATAATAATAATCAAAATTCTGCGTCTGGTACCCTGTGTCAATAATAATAATCAAATACTGCGTCTGGTACCCTGTGGCTGTAATAATAATCATAATACTGCGTCTGGTACCCTGTGTCAATAATAATAATCAAAATTGTGCGTCTGGTACCCTGTGTCAATAATAATAATCAAAATACTGCGTCTGGTACCCTGTGGCTATAATAATAATCGTAATACTGCGTCTGGTACCCTGTGGTTATAATAATATTTAATACAAATATTTTTTTAAAAGCGAAGCATCAGGTACCTTATGGCAAAATAAATCGTGCTAGAAACACGAAAATGATTTCCCATTGAAATACATTGGATGGAAATTCGTGCAAGGTGACACGAAAAAAGAGGGAAATTCGTGCCCATGAACACGAATCAATAGATTAAATTTCGTGACTATTTCACGAACTGCCGTGAGACTGGGTTGGGAGATCAATGAATCAGAGGAATGATGTCCATCTAAGAACTTTTTCTCTTGTCTCCTCAAAAGAAGAGTTTGGGGTGTGAGATGAAACTTGTTTTGTTAACTGAACTAAAGCTGATGTGAACTAAAGCACTTTATTTGATTTGAATATAAACTCTATTTGCTTTCTAAATCTGAGATTTGATGTTTACTCGGTTTAGAAAACATATCTTACAGGGGACCTTTTCATTAAGTATAAAACATTTTAGGCTGAAAAAGTTTACTGCTGTTTATATATATATAGTCATTAGTGTTGGACTGTTCATCCTGGTTTGCTCTACCCCAGTTGTTGAAAATCTTCATTGTTGAATCTGCCATACACTAAAGGCATTGTTGACCCAAACCTCAAGTACTTCTTCATCTTATGTTGTTTGAAGTCTGGATTTGTTTTTGTTCTTTTGACTACAGTATATGTTATTGAGTGTTGGTAACTGTTGATGGTAGCTATTGACTTTCACAGTATTTTTATTTATTTTTTTACATTTTTCTTGCTATGGAAGTCGATGGCTACCATCAACTCTCAACGGATTCTGATATTCTTCAAAATGTCATCTTCTGCTAATAAACTCATACAGGATTGGAGGAACAGAAGAGTGAGTTTGATGATTACATTATTTTTGCGTTGTTCTCCTGCTAATGCAGTAAACTGATCCAGTAATTGCTGTTTTAAGCTTAAATGACCGCTGTTTGTGTAGACTGAGGCAAAGCATTTTGCATAGAATGTTTGCGGTTCCTGTGCCAGCTATTTCATTTCATTTTAAAGTGTAAGCTTGTGTTTGCACATCCTGCTTTACTGTGCTCCATTTGTTCAGAACTTTAGAGAATGTTCTTTATGAATGATCAGCAAAGCTGAGTAAGTTGTTTCTTCACCTAAAGTTGAATCTAATCTAAAGTGGGAGAAGGTGAGGGGGGTGTAATTTTGAGTTTATCTCATGATCTTAAAAACTCTGCTTCAGAATAAGCATATGTGTCTAGTTTAAACACCCATCTGTATTTTATTGACTAGGTTTTAGTTCCAATACACTCATTCTAATGCAGTTTTCATTTGTTTATGTTCTATTAAACTCTTATAGAAAGCTAAAATACCTCGTTTTAAGAGTTTGTGTCTAATTTTAAGATCAATAGAATTTATTATCGTCTAGATATTATAGCTACTCTCAAGAGTTCTTACCTAGTCAGTTTTGCGTACCCTGTTTGTAGATTTATTTGCATGATTTTGGTACACTTTAGCTAGATTTATGTCATTTTTGCTTGTTTCCAAAAGGGTGTGTATATTTTGGGTCCTGTTGATTGCTAATTAAACACAAAATCCTTTCTAAAAACGTATGTGTTGGTTATGTTCTGGTTCATATTTTACTAATTCTACTCCTATAAAGACAAGAAATACCCACAACCCTGTTATAAGAGAATTATATTAGTGCTCATCGCTGAGTCTAACTCAGGCTAGAGTGTATGATTGTTTATTCTGCAGTCCCACATATATTGTTTTTATTAAATTATATCAGCTAACACCACTGTTTTTAAAATAAATCATTATTACGTGTGTTTAAATGTAAGAGCTTATATTAGCAAGCCTTTGTTACACTGCAGATACTCAGATACACTGCAGATACTCAGATGAGCAGTTCGGGGGTGTGGTTGATTTGACGTACAGCGTTTGGTTGGAAGCTCCGCCTCTAGCTCCATCATGCAATCCTTGTGCACATGCCCAGACTCCAATTTCAGCAGTGTTTTGCCACAGTTTGTGCCTGTCATGAGGCGTTTTGCATTTCAACATCAGAAAAGCATCAGAATAGCTATAACACCAAATAACCCCTAATGCACTAACATTGAACAGGTGCATGGTAAAAATGCCTTCAATAGTAAGCACCCTAGTTACATACTCCTAATGGTCCTTTTAAAGGAACGCTATGCAGTTGCTGAACTAAGTAGGATAAAAACTCAAAAATCAGATCAAAACAAGCACTTCCTCCCAAATAACTCCAATTTCTGCCCGTTTAACTGTAGGAGGACCTATTTAGATTTCTGTAAACTATTTTACAGGAAATAAAAGCTTTATCAGTTCTGTTTTAACTCCTTTGATTAAATCAGAGTCAGCTCTTCGTGGTTTATGAAAATCAATAACAATCTTACCGACTTGCATAGTAGAAAGTTTAAAGAGGATTTGAAAACCAAAAAAATAATATTTTAGCATCCACAAACTACTCCGCGATGCTCCTCTTGCAAGGCCGTGATGAATTTGTTTGCCTCTGCGGAGGAGTCGAAGAAATGACAGCGGTCTCCGTAGATGACCAGAAGCTTGGCAGTGAAAATCCATCTGTATTTAATCTTCCTTCGCCAAAGTTCTCGTTTCACATCGTCAAATCAAAAAAACATGATGTGATGGTTCTGGAACATCACTGAGCCCTTTTCCCAAACTGCTCTCAGCACCCTGACTTTGTCAGCGTAGGTATGTATCATTGTCTTTTGGTCTTGACGAGTTCCCAGCTTGATTGCCACTGGGGAGTCTGAGTGCCCATTCAATGGTAATCGGCGCTGGAAAATAGTCAGCACCCAGGAGCTGAGGTAGCCAAGCTTTCCAAAAAATGAAACATTTCCCTCAACTCCGTTCGTAAGTCCCAGCATACAAATATTAGAGTGCCTGCGTCTACATTCGGCCAAATAAAGAGCAGCTGCAAGGTCTGTTGTAGTTTTTTCAAGTTTGGAAACCCTTCCTTGACTGTCATTAATGGCGTCCTCGGCCTGGCCGATGCAACTCTCTGCTTCAGTAAGTCTTTCATTAAAGAGCCCATATTATGGGTTTTTGAAAATGCCCTTCCATGTAGTGTGTAACACAGCTCTAAGTGAAGTGAAATATCCAGCTAAGGCTTAAATCTGTAAGTGTACAGTGTTTAAAACTATTGATTCATCTATAAAAGAGTCGACTCATAGTGCTTCAAACGAGTCGTCTTGATAACGAGTCATTAGGTGTTTCGTGATGACGCGGCTACGAAACACAAGTAGTTGCACACGCAAACCCGGGAGATTTGAAACCTGCGGCCCCGCCCACTAACAGAAAAAAAGTCTCTCTCTCACACACACACACACACAGAGAGACACCGGTGGAATGAAGTCACGCTGTGAAGATGGATTTTATTGACAGTCTAATCAAAGATGAAACCTCAGCATTATAGCCTAGCCTTGAGCAGTTCTGAGTGCTTCTGGAAACTACATGCTCAAAAAGAAGACTTCATCAGTTTGTTAAAGGAAGGATCAGTAAAGACTGTCAGAACATGGATCAGTGCATCATGGATCAGTTTCTTCCCCCATTTCACCAGTGTAAGAACGTGCGATTAAAACTGTTGCCTCGTTTACTCTATCTTGCACATGATGTATTTAGTTGTGTTTTGTTACTTGTAACCGCGTGTACTCTATCAGGTTAACTCTTTATATTCTCATATCGCGTGTAAAGCCACGTTGAAAATGTGACGTGTGCCGCTTTGTTTACGGATCGTCAGCTGTTTACACGCATGCAACGGTCAAGTTTCAAAATAGTTCAGCTCAGTTTTCGAGGTGAGGTGTATAAATTGCACCCAGCAAGCTGAACTGGCACTCTAGGCGTGTGTGTCGTGTCCTCGGGGAGGATTGTAATGTGTGTGTGTCTCCTCTAAGGGTAATGTGTGTTATAGGGTGATATAACTGAGCGCCGCGGATATAACTGAGCGCCGCCCCCTCTCTATTCTGCTGCTCTATGTCTCCTCTATGGACGCGCTGGCCCTGTGTGTGCGTGCGTGCGTGCGTGTGTGTGTGTGTGAAAAGAGCATGTAGACTGCGACGGGACAGGCTAGGAGATCTCCTCGCCAGTTCTTGGACTTTTTGCTTGATAAAATAGTTAGTCGTCAGTATTGTCTAGTCCATCGTCTGTATTTACATTCACCCACTGGCAGCCAAAATCCACTATGAAGCATGTATGCACTGTGACTACTTTTATATTGTTGATTAGCAGCTGGGCATTTCACTCTGTCTCGTGCTGAAGCCTTGTCCGTGTCGACCAATCGCAGCAGGCTGTCATCGGTCCAATCAGCGCAGATTAGCTTCGCGCTGAGGAGGGGTTTGGGAACAAATGAATCGCTGAACGATTCATATGGGAGTCGCTGGGATAATTAGGTAAAAATAAATGCAGATTATAAGACCATCAAAGTGTTTTTTGACCTTGCATGCATATTGGACTGTTGTTGGAGACCCTTACAACCTAAATATGACCCTATTTCATGTATAATAGGGGCTCTTTAACATGTGTGTATTTGTTACACATTTATTCACATGTTTGCATTACTGAGAGCAAGAAAGACAGGCTGCACTGGTGGCAGTATCCCCTTAATATTGTTAAATTAAATAATCAACAAATTAATGTCTTTACAAGTGAAGGAATTATCTACACACAAGATGACTTACCAATTAGAAAAAAATACTACAAACCATAAAATACTATATTCATGAAAATACTTCAATAACAGACTAATCCAAATGCCCAACACAAGCGGGCTGCGCTCCAGACCAGTTCAGCTGGATGACGTATAGTGTCTCCGACACCGCCTGTAGTCAAACTTGATAGCAGCCGTCTTTTTAAAGAAGCGTAACCGATTAAATAAACCAAGAGTGAGCTGTAGCTGATGAATCAAGTGAGCTGTGTTTTGTCGTAGAACAAAACGTGAAAGTATCTTCAGTTTGTTTTAGCCACGGACCTTAATTAAGCGATTTTACTGAAAACCCATTGACTTCGGGACAAGGGAACCTGAGCTGCTAAAATGCTAACTCGCTTCCGGGTTTTTGCATGCAAATTGGCGTCATAATTCCTCCACTCTATTATGACAATGAATGAACCATAGATATATATACTAGATATCGCATATGGACCCAGAGTATGCGTCAATAGCGCCGCCACATTTGTACAGGTCTCCAAGGACAAATGTCATTTAACTGCACCAGTCAAGACAGTGTGCCAACGTGAAGAAGCTGGACTTTAGCACTGTGTACAGGTGAAGTAAAGAGCAAACAAAGAAAACAAAGCATAAAGGCAGAACACTTCATAGGTAAGATTTCGTTTTTTACATGTTATAAGCTTATGTGCTCCACAAGTAGCGTTATTGATAATAATACAGTCACTTACTGCATTCACTATAAGGCAAAGTAGCACCATAGGCGGAGGGTGAACAAACTCCAGGGTAAGGCTAATATTTGCGCTGCCCTTTAATGCATTTAAAAAGATTTGCGACTGACCAAAAAGAGGTTTTAACAAAAACACTGCCTATCAACAAACGTCGATTATATTCAACACGCACATTACATTATTTTAATAAATTAACACACTGATCTAGACAGTTTCAAAAGTTTGGGGTCAGTTTATTTATTTCTTATTATTATTACTTTTAAAAATCGAATTAAAATTCTGTTCATCAAGACAGCATTTATTAAATACTGTTAAATACTTAGTTATTAAATATTTATTTAATACTTTATGCAGATTTAAATGAAATTATTACTCCTTGTTGCTTTAATTAGTATTAATAATAATAATAATAATAATTAATATCAGAGAGGACGCAACCCTGACTATTTTACCGCCCTAGGTTGCCTCTGGATGCGCCGGCCCTGAGAGTACGAAATCATTCTCTTTTTCACGAGGCCAGTTGAAAACCGAACTTGTAATTCAGCAATAAATATTTGACCTTTAAAATGTAAAACTCCAATTGATTGCCTAAACAAGATTACTCCACTATAGGCTAGACTACGCTACAATCAAACTACCAATTTCAGTTAATGCTGAAAACAAGTTAAACCAGTGTATATATTATTATTATATTTATAATATATTATTATAATACTCATTTGTCATTTTATTACTGATGTCCTTGACCAGCAAATCGCAATAGTCCGCTGGCCAGCACTTGGTTTGGTTTTCAGAGCAGCTGCTAACTCCAGTAATAAACAGCGCTCATCAGTGCAACGTGCGGGGGTGGACAGTTCCATTTTTGTGCGGAGGGGGACTTGATATTTCATTGACAAACTTACAATGGCTAAAGTGTTGTGTTAATCATCAACATTATATTACAATCTTATTACGCCATACACCCGTTACATGTTTTTAATGCATTTTTTCTTTGCTGCTATCTCCATGATCTCTGGCCAGGGGGAGGCTAAGCCTTCCCCAGCCTTACACACGCTCCGCCTATGAGTAGCACCAACTCACACTAAACACTCGGCTTATGCTAGTTTTGTTGAATAAAATAAGCAAACAATGTAAATGAAATATGACAACAAGATGTGGCGCTGCCAGAAATGTGTATTATTGTCAGCTCAGTGAACGAGTCGTTCATAACGGAGATTCATTCAAACGAATCGCTCCCTCCGTTAGCATGAGTAGTGAAAGCAGGAGAAGGGGGGGTGTTTCAGGACATGGATTAGATCAAATTAAACAGGGAGTGAGGATAATACATGTCCATGCACACACACACACGCACACACACACTCTCTATCAGCAATGCCTGTGCGGTCACTGATCCATCCATGTAGAAAAGTGATGTACAATTATAATTTTCGTGATTTAATTAAATATTTGCATACTGACCAGCAGGAAAACTCCCGATCATAGATATGTGTATATGTCTCTGGCGCATTCATTTCAAAGGAACGCTACCCTGTACTAACATGGCGGCTCTATTGACGCATTCCTTCCAATAGACAACAGGGTAGGCGACATCTAATGTAAATATCTATGTGAATGAATGAGAGGCGCGATCGACTCGTTTAAATTTGTGTAGATTAAAAGAGCGTTATAATGACATAAAACTATTTTAAATTATGTATTTCGTATACTGATGTACAACTAAAGCCATGTGTAAAGCTTTTATTTTAGATAACCTACGACATGCTACCACTTATGTAAATATATAATGCTACATATAAATACATAAAACATCAAAGTATGTGGAGAAGTACAATAGTTTTTGATCAGGCATACAATGCAGACAATGACGATCCATTGGGGTCCTAAGCGGACTCGATTGCAGTGGGTTTTTGCTAGATCGGATACATTTGCGGCCGGAAGTTAATGAGAATTATTTATATTATTTATTAAATTTCCCATTTATTGTATTATATTAACATCTACCCCCAACCCTAAACCCAACAGTCACAGTACTGTAAAAATATGAATTACTGTACTGTTGTTGTACAGAGTATTATATGTTATCTATTAAATTACCCAAGAAATTGTATTTTTTTAACACCTATTCCCACCCCAACCCTAAACCCAACCGTCACAGTACTGTAAAAATATGACTTATTGTTATACAGTGTCATTAAAAAATGCTGCTTTATTAATGTGCACGTCGCACTTCCGGCCGGCCTTATATATGATCTAGACTTTACCATTGCAGGGGGGACCCGATTTGTCATGACACTGGATCAAAGTTTTCCCTACTTCCGGTATAGACCGCCTGCCTCGCGCATGCGTGAGCGGAACGTGTTCAGACATGTCCAGGGCTGTATGACGGAGCGCTCCTCGCATTGTTTATTCCTCCAAAGTCCGTCCTTACTTCATGTGGGATTGCTGTGTTAATAACGCAGTAAGTAGCCATGTTCCTTATCATTGTAGATGTGTTTGATTGAGTGTCGCTGTGTATTTTGGTTTAAATTGCCTCAAATATTACACGTGTAAACATAACAGCAGCGATGCACACGTGCTAAACAACTCGCTGGGTTGTTTGTAATCTAATATGATTATTTGTTCTTATCAATGCGTTGCTGTCATGTGTTGTTGGTGTAAGATTGTGTTCAGTTTGATCGGCATATTCATATTGATTATAACGAGCGCGCGCGTGATGGCTGTTACCACACACACACAAACACACACACACACACACACACACACACACACACACACACACACACACACACACCACACACACACGCACACACACACGACACACACACACTGATCTGACAGCCTTCACTGCAGTAGTGGGGAGATGTGTGCCAGTCCCTGAATCCAGCATAGGGTTTCTCATCATCTCACCGCAGCAGTGAAGGTAGCCAGAATCACGGGGGGCCGTTGCGTTGCAAAACCGCCCAAATGTTCACTTCCCGCCTATGTCCTTATTTACCTGCAAAAATAAATTCAAAACCCCACAATTGAGCGGGAAACCGCCCAATATGGCAACGCTGCTCAGCTCATGTTTCAAACCTGACTCCGCTTCGTGTGCACGCGCGTGACGTGTTCCTCAGCCGCTGCAGGTCAAGTATGAAACTGAGCGGTTTATCAAAAACATTTCATCGATCATTTTTCACGCATTTGACAGCAAAAGGGAACATAGAAGCGTTGTGTGATTGACAAGCAGCACCTACATGTGTTCAGCAGAATCTGAAACGCGAAATATGATGAATTTATGCCGCATTAGACTACTAAAACAGCTTAAATCAGCATAAACTGGTTGGTTGGTTTTAGATGTGTGGCGGTCTCGAGAACATACCTGTGGGCGAGCGTTTCGTAGCAAAACAGCTCAAATGTTCAATACCCGCCTGTGTCATTTTACACATTTTATTTTATTGGAAAATCTGGCAACATTGATTCATCAATTTTAGGAAAGCGCGTGTGGTCGAGCAGAAGAAAGAAATGTTAATCAATTGTGTTTTACATTATTATTACAAAAAAACGAATTATTTTCTGGCGGGATCCGAATATTATCATTGACGAGCCGATTCACGAACCGATTCACAGAGCCGAGCAGACTCGTTTGTAAACAGCACCGTCACGACACGAGGCCGCGCGCGCGTTCTATCGCTCATCCAACGGATTCGGTAAGTGGCGATGTCAATTTACATCAGTTATGTAATCGTGTTTATATATATATATATATATTTATGTGCACTGTGTGTCATTTGAAAGTGTTCACCAGATAACACTGTCTGTGGTGCTTTTGCCAGGCTGTTTGTGCGCGCCATTTTAGACTATAAATGAACGGCCTGTAACGTTAGCGCTCAGTGGGAGACTTTAGAGACGAAATCAAATCGTCGAAATTACGAGAAATGCACTGTCGATTAACCACGTTTATCATGTAAACTTGTAGAGAGTCTTTCGGATTATTGTAGAGATGTTCATCACAGGATCAAATGCGTAAATCTGGTTTATTTTCAAACATTGCTATTTTCAGGTCAATCTGTTCTGTTTCATGCACGAGATGTAGATTTATAATGTTCTGTTTATTGGCCATGTTTATCGTTAACACTGTACAATGAGGCTAAGTTAGTCAACTTTACGTTAGTTGATTAAAATCACCAAGTAAAGAACGTTTTATTAAATAGTTCATTATAAAATCTAGTTGTATTTTTTACACTAGCAGTAATTAATAATTAATAATTTTTCACTGCTAATTTTAGAGGATTAACTAACGTTTACTAATGGGAGACCTTTATTGTTTACATGTGTTAATGTCTTTTACACACACACACACGTCCGGATTGTTATACCTGAAGTACTTGGTGAGTGTACATCCTCCTCAGAATGTCAAATGTCATCAGATATATTATCAAATAAATACTACATTTTCTAAGAGAATAGATGGGGCAAGAGATGATTAGTGCACTGATTTTGACTCATGCTGAATGGTATGACGGTGCATTATGTACAGACTGTGACAGTTTTATTTTTCTCTGTTTAGTGTTCTGCTTTTGCGGTCTTGTGCCACAACCACTGATGGTGAAAAGTCTGTGATACTACCCAACACCGGTTGCTCCATTCTCTAAGGTAACGTTGACGTCTTCCTCATGTTTAATGTGTTTTTATGGACCTGTTTACACCTGCTCACTTCATTTGTTTTTTCTGATCACATAGCTCCGATGTCTGAAAACTTTCAATTTACATTGAGCACATACACAAATCTCTGTTAAACAGATATGATTCTGATCTTCAAATCCTGCATGCAAATTGAACTACTTTACATCGACTAAAGCCTCAGATTTAACACATTTAATTTAATTATATTATTTCAGTGTTTAAGATTTGTTCCAGCTGTGGCGGCAGCACTTTTACACAGATCTTCCAAATGGTGTTATTTCAACGACAAAAGTCGAAGATCGCATTCATGTAATACGAGCATGTGTATCTCTGTGCTCGAGCGCCGAATGTCTGTTCAGTACAAAACTTCTTACGCGCCTTCAAATACACGCTGCTCAAGTGCAGATTTTCTTGTGCGCTGTCAAACACTGCTGAAGTTCGATTTAGTGCGTATATTTAACAAGTAGCCTGTCTCCAACATTTATTAGATTTGCTAGGAATATTTGTGAATGTCTCCTTAAGACCTACAGAGCGGCATTAATGTGTCCTGATGTAAAGTGAAATGGTTATAACCTCCAGGAAGATAAAGCCCTATGCAGTATGATAAAGTATGCAGAACCATAGAGCTTTATCTATACATAAAATATAATTATGAAACCCAGTTCGTCATAACTGAAAGCTACGCCGTGTTTGCTGGCCTCACGCATCATGATGCCCCTTTCAGTCAGCATGTCACCTTAAAAGGTTAAACAAATAGCGCACAGCACTACTGCGATTACAGAAAAGTTTGGTTTGTTATAATTCACTTACCTTTTAACATGCTTTGGTGTGAAATATAACCCGCTTTAAATAAACAACAACTGCGAATGAATTTAAATGAGTAGCTGTAATGTAGAATGAATGGCTAGATTGAATTTTGGTGTGGTGCCCTGCCATAGATGAATGAATGAGTGAAGCGGAAACCATGTATTTACAGATATGCACAGTATATATCTTAATTGGCGTTCAAATGACTTTATATGAAGTACGGCTGAACAATACATCATTTGAGCACATATATTGCAATGTGTGCATCCACAATAGTCACATCACAGAATTAGACTTCATTAAAGTTTGTATATGCTTGTGATTTATTTTATGCAGAAAAAGACTTGATCATCCCAGTCGATCTAAATTAATGAAATCATACAGACATGTGTAACACATCATTCAAAACTCTAAAGGCTTTATAATAATGTGTATAACATACTCGCACAAAAACAAAAGACAATGTGCCTTAGTAAATGAATGAAACCCTGTCTTTCTATCATTAGTGCTATCTTATCTATCAAAGAGGTAGTCTACAGTGCTGCGACTTCTGTTAATGCTGACATTTGACAAATTTATTACATAATTTAACAGTTAAACATTAAACAAAATGAGCAATTTTAAATTGTACATCTGCTTGTATCTGACAGTAGGGGTGTTCGGTTCTGGATTTTGTGGAATCCTCTCTGATTCTCGACTCCTAATTTTGGATTTGGTGGAATTGACTCCGGAACCGACTCCATTTACATTCACTTAAAATAGCACAAGGATTAAACATGCGGTCTCATATCACGTTTAACACAATGTTACTGCATTAATTGCAGCTTTATATTGTCAGACAAAACCACCAGTAAATCATATGCAGTCAAAAAAAGTTATCAGCCTACTTTTCACAGCATTTTTTAATTGTCTACTTTAGATAATTTAGGAAATTACATTACAGTCTTGGAGAAAGTCAAAACATGAATTTATTATCGAAATATTTAATGGAAAGACATCTAGCAGTTCATTAACAAAGAACAAAAAACACCCCAATTCAGCCCAATAAAAAAAAAGTCTAAATATCTTCTTAATATAAATGTTTGATACTTGAATACTATACCGAGTGAACAAAATAATCTGGTAGAGCGGATGGTCACGCAAGACACGTCCCAAATCTGCGGTTGTTAACTTCCTTATTTTAATTTTATTTTTTGATGCTCCAACCAATCAATAAACAAAATAGTTAGATTTTCCATTTGATTTAATGACCAATTAAATAAAAGAGCCCATATTATGGGTTTTTGAAAATGCCCTTCCATGTAGTGTGTACCACAGCTCTAAGTGAAGTGAAATATCCAGCTAAGGCTTAAATCTGTAAGTGTACAGTGTTTAAAACTATTGATTCATCTATAAAAGAGTCGACTCATAGTGCTTCAAACGAGTCGCCTTGATAACGAGTCATTAGGTGTTTCGCGATGACGCAGCCACGAAACACAAGCCTCGCCAGTAGTTACGCGCGCAAACCAGGAGATTTGAAACCTGCGGCCCCGCCCACTAACACAGAAAAAACACTAGACACACAGACGCCGCCGGTCCAATGAAGTCACGCTGTGCTCAGATGGATAATATTGACAGTCTCTACCCAAAGATGAGTTGTTAACCTGGTACAGTACACGCGGTTACTCTTTATTCTCTTATCACATGTAAGCCACGTTAAAAACGCGACGCGTGCCGCTTTGTTTACGGATTTAACGTTAAAGGCTTGGTGAGCTCGCGTTCCACTGCCGTTTGTCGTTGCTATGGCGATCGATCATAAGCTAGGAGGACACTCGTGTCACTTTCTCTAGTTCTTCTGAGGAGCGTTGTGTGTGTGTGTGTGTGTGTGTGTGTGTGTGAGAGAGAGAGAGAGAGAAGACTCGCGTCGCTTTCCCTAGTTTTTCTGAGGAGCGTTGTGTGTGTGTGTGTGTGTGTGAGAGAGAGAGAGAGAGAGAGACTCGCGTCGCTTTCCCTAGTTCTTCTGAGGAGCGTTGTGTTGTGTGTGTGTGTGTGTGTGTGTGAGAGAGAAAGAGAGAGAGAGAGAGACTCGCGTCGCTTTCCCTAGTTTTTCTGAGGAGCGTTGTGTGTGTGTGTGTGTGTGTGTGTGTGAGAGAGAGAGAGAGAGAGAGAGAGACTCGCGTCGCTTTCCCTAGTTCTTCTGAGGAGCGTTGTGTGTGTGTGTGTGTGAGAGAGAGTGAGGGAGAGGGAGAGAGAGAGACTCGCGTCGATCTCCCCAGTTCTTCTGAGGAGCGTTGTGTGTGTGTGTGTGTGTGTGAGAGAGAGTGAGGGAGAGGGAGAGAGAGAGACTCGCGTCGATCTCCCCAGTTCTTCTGAGGAGCGTTGTGTGTGTGTGTGTGTGAGAGAGAGAGAGGGAGCGGGAGAGAGAGACTCGCGTCGATCTCCCCAGTTCTTCTGAGGAGGGTTGTGTGTGTGCGTGTGTGTGAAAAAAGCCTTACACTATGAAGCGCGTGTGCACTGTGACTACTTTTATTAGTTATTACCAGCTGGGCATTTCACTCTGTCTCGTGCTGAAGGCTGTCACTGTCGACCAATCGCAGCAGGCTGTCATCGGTCCAATCAGCGCAGATTAGCTTCGCGCTGAGGAGGGGGTTGGGAACAAATGAATCGCTGAACGATTCATATGGGAGTCGCTGGGATAATTAGGTAAAAATAAATGCAGGTTATAAGACCATCAAAGTGTTTTATGACCTTGCATGCATATTAGACTGTTGTTGGAGACCCTTACAACCTAAATATGACCCTATTTCATGTATAATATGGGCTCTTTAAATAAACAACACCATACATAACATATCTAACTTAAATAATGAATACATTAACAAACGTAAAATAGACAATAAAGCTGCGTGACAGACTGTGCGTTAAAGCATATCATGTTGCTTTCTTTCGTAATGTGAGTTTCTTTAAAGTGTATTTTTAATAGTAATTTGCTTTACTTTATCACTGTTTGTTTTGTGCAGTTTGTTCATTGTTGTAATTCAATAAGGGTGTGTTAATGGGATTGCATATGTCGAAGAAAAGATCAGGGTTTCCGCAGGGTCTTAAGTCTAAAATTAAAAAATGTAAGACCTTAAAGTTTTAAATTTGCTCTTCTAGGTCTTAAATATTTTAGCACAGGTCTTATTTTTCCAATGTCCAGTAACGCTGCATCTAATGCTCATTTAAATTGTTTTTAAAATTTTTTTTGTTGTTGCTTAGTTTTCGTGGTGTTGTAGTTCTTTTTCACTATTCCTAATGTAATTTGTAGTATTACAACTACAAATGAAAACAACATGCAAAAGCCAATCAGCTTTCTGTTATTGAACTCCGTGCACGTGGCGAATGTGACCTCATCGCTGTGTTTGCAGAGGTTCGCTTTGAGTGCGTGCGACATGATTTCGGCTGGCGGAGCTCACGTGTTGTTTTGATACTCGATTGAACCGTTTGCGTGGCGCCACGTTTGTTCGAATTGAATATGAAAACACTTTGAAGACATTTGTCTGAAACGGGTATGACTGTACACACTTCATCTTTATGATCTGTCCATGCGTGATCATAGGGAGAACCAGGTGAACAATAATTCTTGGCTAGAAATTGCAACAGCAGTGGAAAAGCAGAAAAGTTTTTGTAAAAGTTTGGAAAAACCAGAGGGATAAGTTTGTTTAAAAACATTTTAAGGTCAATATTATTGACCCCCTTAAGCAATATAGGGTTATTCTCACAAAACCATTTAAACAACATGGCACTTAAGATTTTAAATCTAAAACTTTGTAATTTGGTAAATCAAAAAACATTAGAATGAAAACAAAACTGTTCTCTATGAAGCACAATGGGTAATTTCCACATTATTTAATTGATAATTTTACTGCATTTTCTACTGAAATTCTCATTACTGAAGCATGTCCAGGTATGTTTGAATGTGTGTTATAAGGTAATTTAAACAAATTAGCATGAAAATTTCAGCATAAAACAAATGAATTGTTCTAATAGATTATTTTACATGACAGAACAAATAGTTTACAGAATTTTCATAAATAATGATAATGAGAAAAAGCTGAAAAATGATGCGTCCATGACAGATGTTCTTATCCTCCGCAACCATTTTAAAGTACTGTTTAAAAACGCATAAAGAGTTTAAATAGTTTAATTTTGAATGGAGCGCATGGGTCAGTTGTTTCAAGATGGTTGCCAGAAAAGATCTTTTATATTTCTCCAGTTTAATATAAAATTTTCTCCTGTTAAAATGGTTACACGACTTTTTGATTATCATTACTGAAACAGGTAGTTTTCTATGTTTACATTATTGTTAGATTTACAATTTTTTGGTGAAAATGAACTTTTCTAAAGTCTTAATTATATGCACGGAGTAAAAAATAGCTAACTCGTCATAGTTTCCCTATTATTAGCACAACATTTTGAGGCATCTCATTCTCCGCAACTCTTTTCTCATATACCGCAACCATTTAAGGACAGTTGTGGTAGAGAGAACGTCTGTTTCAGTAACGAGAATTTAAGTAAATTGCATACTAGATTCAAATAACTGTTTTGAATTCAACGTTAATTTTAAAATGTACAAACTGTTAATATTTAGCTTTGATTTGTTTTATTTTAGACAGTCAGCAGGTGAAAAAGGAAATTCTTTAGCAAAGGCTGGGTTGGGAAAAATTGCACAGCAACATAGAACCACTTGGAGTACAGAAGGAAGGAAAGAGAGGGGTTAGATTTGGAGATGTAGATCAGCAGGTGTAATTAAAAAAATAAGTCTACAGTGTTAGGAAATGTAGTGCTTTAATAATTTAGTTTTAATCTGCACACACAGTGTACAAATGCACACACACGTGCACACACCATTATGTCAAATACGAATGTTCTGAAAATATTTTTTGCTAAAATGCTAATTTACCATGATGCTAAAAAAAAGTCCACAAGGGGTGACACTAACTGTGAAAAACAAACACACTGCATCATACAAAGTTAAGCCTTTTGTGTAGTCTCTATAGCTATATGTAGTTTGTACTGTAATCAAAATACAAAAATTAACACTTCAAATCACCTTGTCAAACAATGCATATCGAAACCTTGTCAGAAAGAAGTGTTTTAGCTTGTCTAGATATATATTCAAATCCACAATTCCTTAGTAATTCCTGAACAAGTAAGGAATTGACAAGCAGCATTGTAGATCTGGTGATGCTAGAACCTAGTGGTTACACCATGTTATTGCATGTATTCTTTGTTTTTAAGACCAGATGGTGTATTGTTTTGTTTTTAAATGGCAGTTTCTATTTTACCTGGAATACAAGCAATATCTGTGGACTGCAAGAAAGAGGCGTAACTAAAAAGGGGGCGTACCTTGTAAGTTAGAGAGGTGTAACTTGCAGTTATCGAGATCCTATTGATCCATGCGAGATGTCACAGCGAGATGTTTTTGACAAGATGGTGGAAATACTTACAAGGGAACATTTTCAGCAAATGTTTTCTCAATTTATCCACAACCTATTCATTTGAAATTATATTCATTTAGCAACTCGCTGACTTCTTTGAGTGCATAAAGTATGAAAGCCTCCACAAATCGTGGTTGTATATTAATATCTGTGATATTTGGGTTTAGGTGTGGAGTAGGTGTAGACGTTAAAAACTGATGTACTTCGACATCTTGCCAACAACATAGTTTTCACATGTAGGTCTCCATAACATCAAGTTATGCCGCTACTACGTTACACCCCCTTCATGTTAGGCCTCTGTCTTGCAGTCCGCAGACAGACAATATTTTGAAATACTGCACTAAATTAAACACAATTAAATAAAAATGGCAAAAAATGCCCTTGTTTTCAATGTGGAAACTATTTAATTACTGCATAAATAAAAATTTTACCACAACCCCCCCCTTAAAAATTCAAAATAATAGAAATACAAATATAAATTTGATTGAATTAGCTAAAAAAAAATAGTACTTTACAGGTGTTAGTCTCTTTTTGACTGGCTAAGACCACAAGTTTGATTCCCAAATAAGGGACACAAGAGGGTTCAAGCTGTACTAGAGACCACACCATATAGCGAGGATGATGATTCATTTCAGTTTATCGAAGCAAATGAAAATTTTTCTTTGAAATTAAAGTTTTGTTTCTAAAGCCCTAAAAATAAAACACTTGAAATTCAGTGTTGTTTTTTTGTACATTAAATGTTTTAAACAGTCTCATACGTAGTATACTTGAAATCAATGTTGAAAAAATTAACCTAATTTCCAGAACCTATTTATCATGACTTCAACCAATGTTCATTAAGTGTTGTTATTTGTATTTTTTTAATTGTGTGCTTTGCAATGTATGTGCATAATCTACAAATGATGTCCTTTCAGGTTAGCTACATCATTTTGAAAATGCATCAGGTTTCATCAAGATATATTTAAAAAACTGTTGTCAGTTGTGTAAGGTGTTTCGGTAATGAAAAAAAGCAATCAAAATAAAAACCCTGTTAATTTAAAAAGAAGTGTTATTTCAGAATCTCAAGTAACTCCACATGACTGTTAGTAATCCCTTTAAAAAAAATATCAAAGTGAATTCATTTTTTTTAACAGAGTCGATTTTGCAGACTGTTGCGGTAATGAGATTTTTTATTACTTTGGAAATTATGCTAAAAAGGTACTAAATGATATGTATATGAGTTTTAATTAATGTAGACAAATGCTCCAGACTTTTTCAATTATCTGCAAAAACAAAATTAATTTAAACATTTTTAAATTCATGTTTGAAAATTTTTAAACTAAGTTTTCGAGAATTACCCATATATTTTCCAGTAGTCTACAGAAGAAACTATAGTTATACAATAACTTGCCTAATTACCCTAACCTGCCTAGTTAATAATTTACCTAGTTAAGCCTTTAAATGTCACTTTAAGCTGTATAGAAGTGTCTTGAAGAATATCTAGTCTACTACTATTTACTGTCTTCATGGCAAAGATAAAATAAATCAGTTATCAGAGTTAATAAAACTACTATGATTAGAAATGTGTTGACAATCTTCTGTCGGTTAAACAGAAATTGGGGGGAAAATGAAGGGGGATAATAATTCTGTCTTCAACTGTAACTGGAAAGAAATATATGAACCTATCAGTTTACAATATATTGATGCTCAATTTCTAGGCTTTATTGGTGATGTTTACAAATGTTGGACCATTATTTCCTTTTTAGCTAATAAGTAGAGGACAGAAACTAGCCAGACAGTAATGTGTGAACTGTTGAGTGGGCAAAAAAAGTCAGTATTTTTAGTAAGTGTAATAGTTTTTTCTTCTTACCATAATAAAAAATAGAATTGTAAGCAACCCAAGTTTGTTGCCATAAATAGGTAGAACTGTCCGAGATATGAAGAAAAGCAAGCGATTCATCATTTAGATTTAAAAAATTTTGATTAAATGTTGAATGGTTGTAAAAATCTTAATAATAAATTATAAAAATAATAAAAATACAATTATCTAGAATGATAGTAATGATATGTCGTAGTTCCGGAAACTTTCTCCTTGTCTGATTTTACTGTGTTTCTTTTGACCGTCCCCTGTCATTTTAAAAGAATATCTCAATGGCGAACACGTCAAGTATAAAAGCCTTGTCTGTTTTGTGAAGTGTGTGATGCGGCGCCAGGCGAAAGTATAAATTAGCCTTAAGATGTTTGTTTTTTCTGTAGTTCAATGGTGCATTTAACCTGTCTTTAGTACTGTTCAATTTGAATACATTTATTTTATCACTAATTTTGTGAATTAATATATATATATATATATATATATATAATATATATATATATATATATATATATATATTATATATATCTATATATATATATATATATTTGCATTTCTCTGTGTATGGTGTTTTTGATATTGTGATGTAGGTCTTAAATTTAATACTTAATGGTCTTAAAGTCTTAATGCATATTTGCACCTAAAGCGCCAAACACAGCTCTCAGGGATGGTTTAAAACAGTCGTCATGTCAAGCCCGGAATGCCTGCCCCGCCTTAAAGCTCTTCTGATTGGCCCACTGCCCTTGAACTGAACGTGAATGGTTTGGTAAATATCAGCTGTCAATCACTCAGTCAACGCTTTCCTTCAAATGACAGGAAGCTACAGGCACGAAAATGTAAAGGTCTGAGTACGACAGAATGAAACGACACTGACAGATGTTAGTTTTACAAACCACCTGAAGTAACTGCACATCTGATCCGTGATCATGTGGTGAATGTTAATCCATCATTTACACTTTTCAAAGCGTGGATAAAGACTTCCAGTGGGTTAAAGTCCGCTATGAAAAAGACTAAAGCCATTCACTGTAAAGCCTGAGGGAGTTTGCTTTGCAGGTAACAGTGTTTGCCACACATTTTAAGCACGAGATGTTCTATTTAATCCTACATTTAATCGTCATGATGTTGTCAACTGCAGTTTGTTCACCATCGTGAGTTGAGCCTGCATTCACTGAGATTAAAGTAATATTGCAGCTCATGAAAAGACAGTTACTGTTATTAAGATGACGTTTGCAAATATTACGTTAATCCTGAATAAGCTAGTTATTATTTTTGCACTATATTTTGTTCAGTACAGTTTCATTTTTGCACAATTTTTATTTTCATTCATTTTTTCCTAAACTCGACAGTCTAAAGGGCACTTCCTTGCCAATTTAAGTTATTGATTGTGTACTGCACACCATGCCATGTGAGGGCTGCTCATGATGAGCAGAAGGCAGATTTTTTCCCCCTGTTTTATACAATTAAAGTGTTTATTGAAATTGTATTTATCTGTCTGGTGATTATTTGTCATTTATATTTAGGATATATAGAATGTCAAGTGTACTTACAGAGAGGTGATGCATCTTCAACCATTAAACATGTTTTCCCTTTAACCCCTTAACTGTCACCCTTTGACAGGTGGGACATTTGCATACAGTTACAACAGTAGCTTAATTAGTCCTAACCTAAAGTAATATAAAGAAAATGATAGGAAATATTAAAGTAATATTTATGAAAGCTTGCAAACTGTGGTTCCCATATTTGGTGACTGATTTTCCAAACAGTTGACACAGGAACAGTTCATTAATTTGCAGCAAGAATATTTTCAGGCTGTGTGTCAAGGGTCTAATTTCTCTCATGAATTTTGAATAGCAATGCACATGAAATATCATGAACGACTGACTGGTCATGAAAGTTTGCTACTACACCCAAACAAAATCTGACTAAGCTAATTTTTTGAGACATCAACTTCAGGTAGAAAGAGACCAAACTTAAAAGATGCTTCATCCAATAACTGAACTTTTTTATTTTAATAATTTCTTTGCATTTTTGGATGAACAATCTCAATAAATCTATACTCCAAAGTATTGAACAATTAAAGTTGAAATGTCGTATTGTGTTTTTTAAAATGGCACAATGGATTTAATTGTAAAAAAGTACATACAGCATATATAAGCGTAATTTACCATGGTTGTTTGGTGCTGGAAAAAACATTAAAATGCATCTTGAAAGTGCTTGAAAAGTGCTGGATTTTGAAGTTGAAAAAGGTGTAAGAACCCTGAATAAATCCTAATAAATGTTGGAGACATACTCCCTACATAAACGCACTAAACAACACTTCGGCAACGTTATTTGAGAGCGCACAAGAAAATGCTCTCGAGCAGTGTATATTTGAGGGAGTGCAAGAAGTTTTGTGCACGAACCGAGGAAATTGGCACGCAATCAAAGAGATTCGAATGCTCGTATTACGTGAATGCGATCTCGACTTGTAATACTGTGCCCACGACGTTTGTCATCAAAATATGCCATAGGTAGTTGGAAGATCTGTGAAAAAAAAAAAAGGCCTGCCGCCACTGCTGGAAAAACACTGCATATGCTTTTTTAAATTTATAACACAGTAAGCTTGACATTGCAGGCAGATTCACACCTAAATGCTTTAAAACCAAAATGCCAAAACTGTAAGTGCTTTAATAGGAATTGGGTCACATTTATCTGGCACTGTAAACGGGGCCTTAAACTTAACTTTAACGGTACACAAGCAAGAAGTGCTAAAAGTTAACTGATTTTGTATGTCTGTTTGACCAGCTCTGGGCGAGTGGGCGTAACCGCCGTAAACTTGAGTTTCAAGACAGCCGCAGCGCAGCCAATCACCAGCATTTGATCAGGGCACGTTAAGGATGCAGGCTTTCTAGCTCACTGACGTTGACAAGATTATGCCCGTGGGTATCGAAATTTGGTACCGAACGAAAAGGATTTTTTCGATACTCTGTAGTATCGAGACGGTTCGGTTGGTGCTTAAAGTATCGAACGCGATACCCAGCCTAATTAAAGCTGTATGAAGTTTCGCTAGCGGTCCACAGCAGGACTGGAATCAAATTGCTCTAATGAAGGACTCTAAACTGATCTGAATCAAGTCTTCAGTTTTGGACATGCCTACACAGCTTCTTGTTGAATTTTTGATCCAGTTTCGGCTGAAAAAATCTTTCACACTTGGCAGCAGAAATAGGGAGTTAATAAGTTATTGTTAGTTAATAAAAATGTGCAGTATTACATGGTTAGTGCAAACATTTAAATGATCTGAGCAATTTAATATATGAATATATTATAATAATTTACAATATTTGTTTTAATACTGCTTACATGAAAGTTCTGATTGTAATGATTACTCAAATATGGCATTTAAAATAATATGACTTAAGAATATTTCTATTTAGCAGAATTTATTTTATTTGCATATATTCCACAGATCAAACCCTAATACCATCCTTTCTATTAAACTTTAATAATCCTCAGCAACAGAATAATTTCTCATTCTGTTATAATTGTTTATTTTTCTTATTTAACTGGCAAATTTAAAAGTGAAAGTTTAGTATTTAACACCCTTTACATGACACTGTTTCTTTTCAGTGTGAAATAGAAATCCACTATTTCACTTCGTTATGTGCTTCACTGACAGGTAAAATCTGCTCTCTCTCTCTCTCTCTCTCCCTGCTGTAGTGTTGGTGCTGCTGAGAGATTGAGACGCACCTGCCAAAGTTTGGCATTAAGTAATGCAAAAACGCATAGTTAACGGCAGATATCGAAAGCAGAATTCTGGATATTTTAGGAGATTTAGAAATCCCGGCCGAATGCATTTTTAAATCCCAAATAGAGGACATGTCTGAGAAAAAGAGGATGTATTGTCACCCTAAATAATGAGCTGGATCAGTCTATTTAGTAAAAGGCTTTTCTTTTTCGCGTTTCTTTTGCGCTCTTCTCAAGCTACTACCAAAGTCAGAACAGTTACAGTTTTGTCCAGCGTGTCTCTGTGGGTCTGTGTAAAAACGTGAGTCTGTTGGGGAAGTGTTCTCGGTTTCTCGCCAACACAGAACTGGGCCGCCCAGGTAAAGTCTATGTGTGGAATGCGCTGGTGTTGAATTGTCTCCCATTTGATACGCCACGATATGCCAGACAGGAATTGTAAACGTTTTCTATAGGCCTCGCACACTGCGGCTCCGCTTCCATTTAGTGTCTTGCATTGCTTAACATATAATAAACAACGTAAAGACGTCTGACGGGAAGTAAATAAACAAGTAGAGATGTGCTGTTGTGTGCTACAGTCACAATAGACTTCCAGTGTAATACACTATAATTATTGTGAAGAACATGCTCCCCATCCGTATTTGGCGGTCATATAGCCCACAACGCATGCACTTTGACTTTTTAAATATTTTTTATTACTATTTTGGGAGCAGTAACATGTACATCTGTGGTTTGGACATCCAGATGCATTTAGAGCTGTCCAGTTTCATCCATGATGTGTTCCAGAACCCCTCCTCAAGGGTCTGAGCGATCGGCCTATATCTGTTTGGAGGGCATGTACGCCTGTGCTTTTCACAGTCTGATAGCTGTCCAATCAGAAAAACACATGAAGTGATCAGGTGTGAATAGCTCCTGAGGGTCAAGGTAATTTTATGTACAAATGTTTTTCCTCCAGGTAGTTCTAAAACACATTCTGGTGTTAAAGACAACCATGCTGGGCCCAGTGCTAAGTACATATTACATGCAATTAACGCTTGGGTTAGGTCATAACCCTTTTTCCTCAGGTAGGGCTGCACCATTAGTCATTGAAAGACTGAGATCTCGATTCGGCCTCCCCCACACAATCCTAATCCGTACTATTCATTTAATAATATTTTCAAGGTCAGGAGAGAAGCATAAAGGCGGTCTACATCGTTTTATATACACTGCTCAGCAACGAGGGCACGGTCAGACTCCCAAGTGGTGTTGAAAGAGTCTGCATGCTGTATAGTTCACCAAATATTTCTGTCTTAATGTAATGAGCTGTAAATAATGTTCAGTTTGTTACACAGAGCGATCGTTTCACTCCTGTTCTTACTTAGTTTTTGTCTGCCAATTGCCTGCGCAAAATAATCTAGTTTTAGTTTTCAAATACAATTATTTTGCTTAGCCCATTCATTGGCACATTATTTTGCTTGTTTTAAGGACAAACTCTTTAGAAAATGTTTCCTGATTTAAGATGTTTTAGATATTTGGGCTAGAAACAAGACAATCTAAGACAGGAAAGCATTGTGCTGTGATCTAACGGTGCAGTGGCCTTGCGACCATGGCCGCATCTTACAGCATGTCTGGCTTTGGATCTGGTATTGGAGGTATGCTTAAGATGCTTTTTATTTTCCTCTTTGGTATTCAAGAAAATGTCTACATTTAATATTGTACCCAAGGCGTTCCTTTTTTAGGTTAACAATGACTTATGTGAGGCCACTAGCAGTTAAGACTACCCATTGTCCCTTTCGTATATGGGGTGTGTTGCAAACTCTACTCCCTTAAAACATGTGCTGGCTTTCATTCATTTTGTCATAACTAGGTTTCATTTCATTAACCATGTGTATTTCAGTAACCTTTATTAAATAAAGTAAATACAGTTATTATTCAGTTTAAAATTCTTAATTTTGTTTAATGTACTGCGCTATAGTAGTTAACTACTCTTATTCTAAGCTTCATACATTTAAAAAAAATCATTGGTTTAAATGTGATATTTTCTAGGGATGCACCGATCCTGATGCTTGGATCAGATATCGGTTCGATACTGTATATTTTTGCTGGATCAGGTATCGGCCAGCTGGTGCCGATCCAAATCCGATCTTGCGCGTGTGCTTTATTCTGTGTCATTTATAAGCCAACAAAAGCCATGAAGGTAGGCTATTAAAAGGCACTAGAAAGTTGTCATGTAGGCTACTGTATCCCACAGGTTCTGAAGCCATTCTACAGTTTAGTGTGAAGTACACATGAATATTCAAGTGCTTAAATTCATGTTCAGTTCAGCACTTCCCCCTGCCTCGCTGTCAATCATTCTACATCATTCACAATTCAAACT